>NW_007258787.1:0-2933 GCF_000164805.1 Carlito syrichta
AAATCAGTTTCTCTCATCACACTCACACATTTTCAGAATATAGGAGACTTTGGTTCTAATGTGTCATTTATTTTGTCCATTTTCAAATGCCTCATAAATTATTTTTATATTTAGCATGATGAAAAGGAACAAAAACTATATTAACTATGAAATGTTTCCCATCCCAATCACAGACACTAAAATCTTAAGCCTTGTTAATAGTATCTTTAATGTGTAAGTTCCATAGTTAGACAAACTTGAAATTACATACTTTTTTCCTTATACTTTAATATTATTGTTATTATGATGAGTTTTTTAAAAAAAATTTCATCCCCCATTCATACGAATTTAATTTGTCACTAATTATTATGAAGGATGACTACATTATTAACTTTAAGTGAAATCAATTTCTGAACTTAAATTTACAAATTTATCTTCTTGATTTCTCTAATTTGTAAATTTCCATTATTCAATTTTATTATTTGTTAATAAGCTGATCCTATTTCTCTAACAAAAATAAATATCTCTTGGATAAAATGTTAAACAATATTGAAATATATGACCATGTCAGATATTGAAATAATAAATAACCACTCATTTTGTTGTTCATTGATCTATTGTCCAATAATAATCAATTACCTATGTTTTCTTAGTATATTTATATAAATAGCTAAATTTAAGTCAAACTCTGTAGAAGGAGATAAGTAATTTTTAAAATGTCACCTAAATAAAAGTAGGAAGAACAGAAAAAGCACTTTGAAACAAAAGTTCAATGTATGTAAACATCTGAAGAAAGATTTCAAGTTGTCAGTTTAATTAAATTTGAAATTGTTTTATTATTTTTTTCATATCTAAGAAAAAAGGGAATATCTGTTGTCTGTAATTCCCAAGCATATTCTATGATACCTCTTAAAGATTAAATTTTTTAAAAATAGTTTTCTAAAATCTAGAAAAATAAAATTAAAATTCATATGTATGTCCTTGAAAACAGATCAGTTATTTGAGCCTTCCAAGACAATGACTAATGTGAGCTATCCATATATGTATTTCTGTTAATTATATTTTAAAATATTTTTATAAACAAAATCAATAATCTGTTATGCTTATACACTTGTGAACATATTGTATTTCTATTAGTAATACATTTATTTATATTTGTGTATTACAATTTCATAAACTACATTAATATATTTTCTATTATCTTAATATAGAAATATAACAGCAAATCATTAATTAAAGATAGCAAATAATGTAACATTCACCAACATTTTGCTTTTAAATTTGAGATACTAATGTCTACCATTCTTCCTTCAAGCACTCACTTATTGTTTCCAATTCAATAGCATTATAGTCATGTATTACTTAATGATGTGGAAACGTCTAAGAAAATGCAAGGTTTGATGATTTTTCATTGTGTGAACATCATAGAGAGGACTTGCACTAACTTAGATTATATAGCCTACTACACACCTATGCTATATGGTATAATCTATTGCCTCTAGGCTACAAACCACACAGCATGCTACTCTACTGAATATTGTAGACAATTGTAACACAATGATAAATATTTGTGTATGTAAACATAAAAAGGTAAAAATGTTATTCTGTACAGGGCACTTACCACCAATGGGACTGGACTGGAAGTTGCTCTGGGTGTCAGTGAGGGTTGAGTGAATTGGGAGCCTATGACATTTCAGTAATTTACTATAGTAAATTGTATAAATACTGTGCACTGAGGCTTCACTAAAGCTACACAAATATTTTCTTTCTTCAATCATAAATTAATATTAGTTTACCATAAATTTCTACTTCATAAATTGTATATATAACTTATTGGTTCTTTTACTTATTTATTTGTTTATTTGTTTGTTTGCTTGTTTGTTTGTTTATTTATTTATTTAGAGTTGGATTCGCACTCTGTCGACAGGCTGGAGTTCAGTGGCATGCTTCTGACCACCACAGCCTTGACCTGCTGCGCTTGGCGATCCTTCCACCTCAGCCTTCCAAACAGTTGGAACTACAGGTGCACGCTACCACATCCAGCTAATTTTTTAATTATTGTAGAGATGAGGTCTCGCAAAGTTGTCCAGGCAGGTCTCGAACCCGTGTGCTCAGGCAATCCACTCACCTCAGCCTCACAAAGCAGGGGTTATAAGCTGAGTCACTGAGCCCAGCTATATTGGTTCTTTTTAAATAACATGTCCAAAAACACACTGTTCAGCTATACAAATATATTTTCTAAATATCCTTATTCTATAAGCCTTCTACTATTTGACATTTTTTATTATAATTTTTTACTTTCCTTAATTTCTATTAAAAGCTAAGATAGAAATACATGCATTAGACTATACCTACACAGGGTCAGGATAACCAATGTACTGTCTTCTACCTCCACATCTTATCCCACTGGAATGCCTTCAGGGACAATAACATGCATGGAACTGTCATCTTCATGATTCTGAGCATGTCCTGAAAGATATGCCTAAGCTATTGTTTCACAGTTAGAAATTTTTTATCAGTAGGAAAAGCACAATAGATAACAACTATTAAAAAGTATAATATAGAAAATACATATACCAGTAACACAGTTTTATACTATCAAGTATTATGTACTGCATGTAATGGTATGACTATAGATGAAGAATCTCCAAAAAAGCCAGAGGATTGTTTTAGGGTGGACCCTTTGTAGTACAGACTTTCCCTGTTAAGTATCTATAAACCCACTGGCATTAGTGTACTAGCTAGCAATGTTTTGAGAGGCTATGTTCAGCTTCAGCGGTTTTATTTTGAGATTCTTTCTATGCATTTGTCCATTTCAACACTGGCAATTTGCATGAACAGCATGAGGCAATGAAATTTTGACTAAATTCACTCTAGTCATGTAAGAAGTAAAAGTTGAATTGACCCTTATAAGAAAGATTCATTCTGAAATGCCAGAAATGAAGAATTAGCTC
>NW_007258787.1:2953-6607 GCF_000164805.1 Carlito syrichta
TTCAACACTGGCAATTTGCATGAACAGCATGAGGCAATGAAATTTTGACTAAATTCACTCTAGTCATGTAAGAAGTAAAAGTTGAATTGACCAATATAAGAAAGATTCATTCTGAAATGCCAGAAATGAAGAATTAGCTCCTAGAATGTCAGGGTACAGTAACAGATCTCGGGAGCAGAATCAATCAGGGAGACAAAAGACTCTCAGAGCTTAAAGACCAAAATATTGAAATAACAAAGTCTGCCATAAACAAGAAGAAAAGGCTGAAAAAAATGAGCAAGTCTATGAGAAGTGTGAGACTATGTAAAAACAAAAAAATGTGCAGTTGATTGTTGTCTTCAAAACAGGAGAGAATATTGAGGCCACTGTGGAACAAGTTTCCTTGAAGTTATCCAAGGAATTTCTCATATCTCTCTAGAAAGGTCATTATTCAAGTACAAGAGATTCAAGAAAACTCTTTCAAAGTGTTACATGGGAAGACTAATCCCAAGAGACATTGTAATCTACCACCACAAAGTAAGCAGGAAAGAAAAAAATCGTAAAGGCAGCCAGAGAGAAGGATTAGACTACTCACTGGGGAAGACCTGTTATAATTGCAACAGACTTCTCAGGAGAAAACCTACAAGCCAGAAGAAACTAGAGTGCCAGACTTACGATACTCAAGGAAGGTTTTGAGCACAGAAACAAAAGAATCATTACATCCATCAGAAAAGCCAAAAGAAACACAGAACTAACAGCGTACAGATCATTCATGTGTGTGTAGCATGTGTGTGTGCCCGCGCACGCATGTGTGTGTGTTAGCCCCTAAAGAGGCATATGACAGGGATGAACTCTCACGTATATGACACACAATGATCTTTAATGTGAATGGACTTAATGTATAACTAAAAAGGCATCGAGTAGCAAACTGGATAAAGAAACATGATCCATCATTCTGCTGCCTCCAGGAAACTCATAAATCCATCTCACTGCAAAGAACACCCACAGACCTGAAGTAAAAGACTGGAAATAATCTTCCAGGCAACTGGGAAAAAAAGAGCAGTGCTAGTTACTCTGAACTCTCTCCATACCAATACAAATCTTAAAAGATACAAAGGGCACTGCATAACTATTCATTCCACCAACAAGACCTGCCTATCTTAAACATATCCCCCAGCACAAGAGCACATGGTTTTATTAAACAATTACTAAATCAACTAAGAGAAGACATAGACAACCACACAATCATAGTTGGAGAGTTCATACCCAGCTAATAATCCTAGACAGATCATTGAAACAAACAAACAAACAAAAAAGAAAATCTGGAACCTTAATTCAACATTTCAGCAAATGAACTTAATAGATATCTACAGAACATTCCACCTAACAACTATAAAGAAAATATTCAACTCATCAGCACTTGGATTATACTCCAAGATTGATCACATCTCAGGCATAAATCAAGTCTGAACAAATTTCAAAAGATTGAAATAATACCAAACATCTTCTCAGAGCACAGTGGAATAGAAATAAATATTGCCACCAACAAGATCCTGCCAAAGCACATAAACACATGAACATTAAACAATATGCTGCTGAATGACTTTAGAGACATATAGAAATCAAGACAGAAATAAAAAGATCCCTGGAAACAAACAAAAACAGAGATACATCTTATCAAAATCTCTCAGATACCACAAATTCAGTAACAACAGGGAAATTCATAGCATTGCACACCCATATCAAGAAAATAGGTGGAACAAAAGTAAATAGCCTTTAACATCACGCTTAAGGAAGTTGGAAAAGCAAGAAAATTTACATGCCAATTTCAGTAGAATAAAATCCAGGTTATTAAAATAAAGTTGTAATTGAAGAATATAGAAGACAAAAATATAATGAAAGGAATCAACAAGACAAAAAGCTAATTTTTTAAAAATGATAAATAAGATTTACAAGCTGGGCTCAGTGGCTCAGCCGGTAATCCTGCACCTTTGGGAGGCTGAGGTGAGTGGATTGCCTGAGCCCAAGGGTTTGAGACCTGCCTGGGCAGCGAGACCTCATCTCTACAATAAATCGAAAAATCAGCCAGGTGTGGTAGCGCATGCCTGTAATTCTGGCTACTCGGAAGGCTGAGGTGGAAGGATCGCCGGAGCCCAGCAGGTCAAGGCTGCGGTGGCTGGGAGCGGCCACTGCACTTTAGTTTGGGTGACAGAGTGAGACTCCAGCTCAAAAAAAAAAAAAAAAAAAAAAAAGGTTTACAAACCCCTGACAAGATTGACTAAAAAAAGAGAGGGAGAAAATGCAAATAAACAGAAATTAAAAAGTTGAGGTCACAACTGACCATGAAGAAATTCAAAACATTATCAGAGATTACTATGAGCATCTATATAAAAATAAACTAGAAAATCCAGAGGAAACAGAGAATTTCCTGGCATTAAACATCTCTCGATGTTGAAACAAGAAGAAATTGAAACTTTAAATAGTCCAATAAGAATTCAGGAAATTTACTCACTTAAAAGAAACCTTCCCATCAAAAAAAGCCCAGAACCAGATGACTTCTAACTTGAATTCTACAAGACATACAAGGAAAAGCGTATGCCAGTTATATTGAAAGTATTCCTGGAAATCAAGAAGGAAAAAATTCTCCACAGTTCATTCTATGAGCGTAATATTATCGTGTTCTAAAACTGGCAAAAGCCCACTAGGGAAAGAGAATTGCAGACCAATTTTCCTGATGAACATGCACTCAAAAATTATCAACAAGATTCTAGAAAATTGGATATTATGACACATTTCAGGGATCATCTACCATGACTAAGTGAGCTACATTTCTGGCATGCAGGGCTGGTTCAGCATTCCCAAGACCATAAACACAATTCAGCACATTAACAATTATAAAACCAGGAACCACATGATTATCTCAATAGATGCAGGAAAAAAAATTGACAATACCCAATATCCCTTCTTGATAATAACCCCCAAACACCTAGGCATAGACAGAACATTTCTCAAAACAATAACAACCAATTATGACAAATCTACAGCCAGTATTTTGCTTAATGGGTAGCATCTGGAAGCATTCTCCTTAAGAACTGAAACAAGACAAGGAGCCAAAATATCTAATGCTTCCTATTCAACATAATAGTAGAAGTCCAAGCCAGAGCAATCAGGCAAGAGAAGGAAAGCATGGGTATCTAAATAGGAAACAAAGCTGTTATCCCTTTTACAATTGATATCATTCTATACCTGGAAAATCCTACAGTGTCTGTCAAAAGCATCCTTGTATTGATACATGAATTGGTAAACTCTTGAGCTACAAAATCAATGTGAAAAAGACAGTTGCATTTCTATACACTAACAGCAAGCAGGCTGAGAAACAGTAAAAACACAATCACATTCACAATAGTCATACACACACACACACACACACACACACACACACACACACACACACAAATACCTCATCATCTACCTAATCAGAGAAAGACTTTTTTGAAAACTACAAAATGCTGTTAAAAGATATAAAGGATAATACAAATAAATAGAAAACTATCTATCCCCTGATCCTCAATTGGAAGAATCAGTATTGTGAAGATGTCTATGTCGGTGACCAGCACTGACCAAGGGTGGGTTAGGACCCGCACCAGAGAATCTGGACAGCGAGAAGAAACTACT
>NW_007258787.1:6627-8104 GCF_000164805.1 Carlito syrichta
TCGGAGGCAGTCTCTGGGAACAGTCTGATCAGGACTGAAGTCAAATTTTATTCGGACTCTCCAACTTATATACCATTTTCTATACCCTCCAGCAGTGTGATAATCACTCACTGGGGGCGTACATGTTCCGTGCTTTACAAACTATGCATCACAAGACCACCACGAGATCTGCAACTTCCAAGCAAACAATTCAAATTCCATGATGCCTGCCGTGCTTACATTAAGGTCACAGGTGCACAATTTCAATACAAATCGTTCAAAGTGTTTTCCATAATGTTCAATGAATCATTCATATTATACTCTTTGCTCTATACCCTGATTAATACAAAAAACTTTCCTGAGTTAACTCTAGGTTCAATCCAAGTTCACTGATTCCCAATATTTTTAACAATTAATATTATCAACTTAACACTATACTATAATCTATAAGTTTAGTTAAATGATTAACTGTCAGTTATACTATTATCCTATTACGATTTAACGTAATGCCTTATAACTCAGTTAAAACTTATTTTTAAACTACAAAACTTTACTATAATTCATGTTTCATATGTCCAAACTTTAATTTTTATATGATCTAGTGATTGGACTTTAATACTATGCTATATCCTATTAAGCTGATACCTCATCATTAATTCTTTTATAAATCGTATAATAACTATTATATTTAAATAATGTAGCAAAAGGAAACAAAACAGCAAGCATAGATTTATGCAACTATGAGTGTATATGTATATATTTTATCCTAACAAGTCTACTCTAAAAATCAAATAGTAGCTGTCACACTCTTGAACAAGGAAATGCAGGGCTGCCAAGATGGCGGCCATGGGCTGAAGCAGACAGAGTTTCGGTAATTAACGAAACAAAAGAAAACGTTCTGCCTGGCTAGGGGCAGGGCGACAAAACTATCATGGTAATTTAGTTTCTAATCTTAGCCCTAGGGGAAACAGCTTTTGGGAACAAGAGCTGACTACCCAGTCTACCAGGAAATAGAAGTTAAAAAATATCTAGAAAGAAGTAAAACTTAGAAAGACAGAGAAAAATAATTCTGCTATGCACTTTCCATCAGGTGTATTGAGATTTACTTATAAGTTTTACTGCCACGTATGCACACTGGTCACTAATCACACGCCAATATTATAGGTATAACTGATATCCTATGTCAGAGGCGATCTTCCAGATGACTTTTACAGGCCTCAGCCATGTAGCTATAGATGTTGGCTCCCAACATGTCTATCCTATCCAAGGCAATCTACAGATTCAGGGCAACCACTATCAAATCACCACCATTATTTTTCTCAGACCAAAGAGCGGCAATATGGAAATTGATATGGAAGCAAAAAAGAGCATGAATAGACAAAGCAATGCTCAGCACAAGGAACAAAACTGAAGGCATCCCACTTCTAGACCTTAAACCTTATTACAAAGCTACAGTAATTAAAATAGTGTAGTGTTGGTATAGAAGTTGGCACATAGA
>NW_007258788.1:0-687 GCF_000164805.1 Carlito syrichta
CGGCTACTCGGAGGCTGAGGCGGGAGGATCGCCGGAGCCCAGCAGGTCGAGGCTGCGGTGGCCGGGAGCGGCCGCTGCACTCCAGTCTGGGTGACAGAGTGAGACTCCGACTCGAAAAAAGAAAAAAAAAAAAAACAAAACCCCAAGTCACCCAGAAATGGGTGTGACAGTATTTCCTTTCCATCAGGAAACAATTCAATGTATTTCTAAATCAAGTGTTTCTTCCGAATTACCTCTCTGTTAATTAGAAATCACAAATCACATGTACTAACCTAAATATTCTAGATACGTAAGTATCCTCATCCATTCTTTCTAAAATTTTCTTTGGAAAAAAATCTGAAAACAAAAAATACAGGTCACAGTATTACTTGGAGGAATTTTCCATCCACTCATCTGTATCTAATCCTAGGCAAAACAATTTCTTACTTAACTAGACAAGAGCAAAACACGAATCCAAGGAGGTGCCAATTCTTGTCAGAACCATGAACATGCACTGTCTCACTCACCACATTGGTCTTGACATCACGTATTAGATCGTCGGCCTCTGGAATTCATTGAAAGTAGAAGCAGCAGCAACGGTATAAACGCCCATGTTTTCAAGATCATCCAATTGCCCATGGGCATTTCAGGTAGTCACAGTGCTCTACAATCCTATCAAGGCCATTACACGTTGGTCCCCATATACTG
>NW_007258788.1:1547-2593 GCF_000164805.1 Carlito syrichta
CCAGGAAAGCCACCACCAATATCAAGCAGATACATGCTGAAACCAACTTCAGCCTAGAGTCAAGAAAATTAAGAAGTCAAACAAGCAGATTCATAACAAGTAACAACAATGTATGCAGCAGATGGGCGAAAACCTCCTAATACTGTGCCAACTGCTACAAAAGGTTAATTCTAAAATTAAGACTAGTTGACAGTCCTGCCCTGCCCTGTCCCTTATTATACTCACCCCCACGTCAAAGACACAACGGGCATCAAAGATGGCATGAACGAAGGTCTCGGAATCATACAACCACTTTCTACGTGGAAACTGGGGGAAAAAGAGACGAGATGTCCTTTCTTAGTGTTTCTTTTTTTTTGAGTTGGAGTCTCACTCTGTCGCCCAGACTGGAGTGCAGTGGCACGTTCCCAGCCACCGCAGCCTCAACCTGCTGGGCTCCGGCGATCCTTCCGTCTCAGCCTTCCAAGTAGCTGGAACTACAGGCGTGCGCTACCACACGCAGCTAATTTTTTGATTTATTGTAGAGATGAGGTCTCACCAAGTTATGTTTCATAAAATAATGATTAACATTCTCTTGGAGACACCCCAAAAGACAGGATATGTCTCTCCCCAGGCTATGGATTGCGATAGACCAGGGACTGCCAAGTGAGGTGCCAGAGAGAATAAATGTAGCCCTGGCCACATGCAGTGCTGAGGGTGGCTCTGAAGGAATTCGGTGTACTAGCCCAGTTCTGTCCTCAAATTGCTGTGTGATCTTGGACAAGTCATCACCCTTCTCTGGGCCTCGGTTAACTCAAGGATCTTTACAGCTACAAAATCCTGAGGTTTTAAAAAAATTCCTTGGTACTCAGCTGCTGGTCCAGGGCACAGTCAGTGAATACCTGTTTTATGAATGCGTGCATACATGAATGAATGAATGATCCAGCTTTTCCAGGAATAGGCGCAGCTTCCAGGGAAACAACAACAGGACATATATGTGCCTTGAGCAGAAGTGAGTCTTTGCATGTGGAAGGCTATGGTGGGTAGTGCATCCTGCTTTCCTGGGCACC
>NW_007258788.1:2613-6524 GCF_000164805.1 Carlito syrichta
CTGTCGCCCAGACTGGAGTGCAGTGGCACGTTCCCAGCCCCGCAGCCTCGACCTGCTGGGCTCCGGCGATCCTTCCGTCTCAGCCTTCCAAGTAGCTGGAACTACAGGCGTGCGCTACCACACCGGCTAATTTTTTGATTTATTGTAGAGATGAGGTCTCGCCAACTTGTGTTTCATAAAATAATGATTAACAATGGAGACTGTAAAACTCACATTGCTTAATGTCTTAACCTCCAGCAATACCACCATGATCTCACTTGATACCAACGACATCAATATTAGCTCTTTTGCCCGTTCCAAAAGAAGCCTGCTGGTTTTTAGTGTGGCACCAGATTTAACACTGAGGCCACAGACTGCCTTGGAATCGTCAGTGGCAATCCGCAAAACCAACCTACAAGCAGGAAAAGTATATCAAATGTCTCATGATAGAAGATCATAAACAGCCACAGTTACAATAAAAAGAATCCTGTTCTAAATATTGACTGATACCCTGTGGGTTGAGTCTAATAATTCAGTTTTATTAATATAGAGGGTTTAAATAATTTCTACTAAATAATAATAAATTTGGTACTTTCTACCAAATACTTTATACTAAATACTACTACTAGTAGTAGTAGTAGTAGTAGTAGTAGTAGAGGGTTTTAAGTACTTTATACTAAGTAGTAGAGGGTCTTAAGAACTTTATACTAAAGAGTGGAAGTGTAAATGGAAATTTAAGTTTGTTTGACAAGAATCTACATATCCCATGCCCTGGCCTTGCCCTCCAATGGAGGAATAACCTACTTTGCATTTGCATGTGCTCTGGCAACTTTCATCAACTCAACTTCACTATCAAAAGTCATCATCTGGACTCCATTATTGGCAGCATACTTAATTTGAGACACTTGTTTACAAGGATTTGCATAGATAATCCTCTCTGGAGGCACCCCAAGACTCTGTACCAATTGTATTTCAGTCTGGAAAAAAATAAGAATTAACAAAGTTTTATCCCTATCTCTTTCATTAACATTTATTGTCCAGGAAAACACAACTCTCACCTGCCCTGTGGGGAACACCTGGAGCATTATATATATATACAACCATTGCTTTTGCTTACCTTGCTAGCACAGTCAAATCCCATCCCGATGGCAGCAAGGGTCTTCACAATGGCTCTGCTATCATTACATATGACTGCATAAAAGGGGGTGACACGAGGAAGAGCTTTTAACCATCTCAGATGTTTCTTTAGAATGTCTCCAAGGTCTGCGACATAGAAGGCATCTTTATCATCCTGAAATAAGACTGGTCACAGGTGACTCATTTGCAGCCTCACAATATGCCACATTAAGAGGTAGCTTCCCTTCACTTTCCCAGGGGTCCCCATGGGTCCTACTCTTGAGTCTAGCCCCTGACGTGGTTATCAGCATTATCACTAGACGATCCACAGCCAATTAATCTCTAAATTCTCTAATGAGACATGTAAGCCTCACTACATGTCCTTAACACCCATCAAAGTTTCCCACTTGCCTGGTATTCTTGGTGCACTGTCAGCACAGGCCTCATACTTACAGAAGAAGAAACTTCATTAATTTTTGGTCCAGAATGTCCTTGGCAGTAAAACCTTCATCAAGGAAGTGGCAGTCAAACTCTTAATTACTAAAGTTGTTCATGGTTTCTTGATGTTCCTCTGAAAGGCAACAAACTGTAAATAGGTGGAGAAATTCAGTCAGAAACCTTAGCAATATGGATTCTTAACGTTAACCCCCAACAAAAGTGTAAACTGAATACTTACATGGAAAACTAAGAGATGGAATCGAAAGAAATATTTCCAACTTCTCACAAAGGCAGTTCTCCAGGAATTCCAAACCCTGCTCCGTGAGTCCACGGAACAGCAGTAGAAATGTTCTGAGAAACAGAAACAGAATAAGCTGCTACCTTAGGAACACATCGAGTTGAAATGAAAGATCAGGCATTGGTCAAGAACACACAGGAGGACTAATGATGCACCCAATGCAGATCCATTGCCCACTGCTCTGGTCATCCCTCATTCTTGGGTGTAAGTCACGTGATGCCATAAACCTCTGCAGGATGGGGACACCGGGCTCAATACAATGTTTTTTCAAAGCCACACACCAAAATTCCACATATTGTATATATAAAGATCTCAAAGTAAGCATTTCAAATATTTGTGCCAAGAAAAAAAAAAAGAGAGACAATGCAGGTTTCAGAAGCTTGTCTGTGCTTAGTACACTGATATAGGAATAAAGTTTTATAGCAGTCTGCTTTATTTCAGAGCTGCTCCTGCTCTTTAGAAACTAAAATAGTATTACAGCCATTATATACACAACCTGCTTTGTCGTACTTTCATTAAGTCTTATGCAGAATAATTTTTAGTGACCAACAGACATCATGGAAATGTCCACGGCACTCAACTTACTGAGTACTTCAAAGTTTCTTGAGAATTTTATGAGCTAATTTTCATGCTACATTAGCTGGGCATGTAGTTTTTAAACTGGAGTCTTCAAACCAACGGAATACACTGTACTACAGACGCTGCTCCTGATCACAACTTAGTATTCTTGCGCCACTGCCACTGTTGACTACCAAGTTAGCAATTTCAGGAATGCCAACTGTCCTCAAAGCACTCTCAGATTTGCTTAGCTATGAATGATAATCATATGGGAGTAGGCGGGGTTAACTTTGCAAATACCAAAAATAAGCAAGACAATGCCAGTAACAATAAAAGCCACTGTCCCTGGCCTTCATGAAATGTGTTATCTTAAAATTATTCACTTTGGCTCGGCCTGTAATCCCCTGCCTTTGGGAGGCTGAGGTGAGTGGATTGCCTGAGCCCACGGGTTCGAGACCCACCTGAGCAGGGAGACCTCATCTCTACAATAAATCAAAAAATCAGCCGGGCGTGGTAGCGCATGCCTGTAATTCCGGCTACTTGGAAGGCTGAGGCGGAAGGATTGCTGGAGCCCAGCAGGTCGAGGCTGCGGTGGCCGGAAGTGGCCACTGCACTCCAGTCTGGGCGACAGAGTGAGACTCCAACTCAAAAACAACAACAACAACAACAAAAAATTATTCACTTTAACCTTTTAACGGTTCTGTCAGCTAGAGCTTTCTTCTTTTCCCCATGCAACCCGCTTCAGTGCCAGCAGCCTACGGAACAGAGGCCGGGCAATGGTTCGAGGACAGTCTGCTCTGGCATAGGGTATTATGAGAGGCCCAGGGGGACAGGCCTGTCATAAATCCAAACCCATGCACAGTGCGACTTGCTTTAATAAGACTCCATCTAATGTGACTTTTTGGCCCGGTCAACCTCACAAATTGCCTAAATCGCCCCTAAAAGAAGGCAAGACACTAACAGCAGGCAAACCATTTATCTCCTTTCTATCTCTTTATCAAGGACGTTTACAATAAATACGTTCAGGCAACAACAGATTGAGTCATTGAAGGCTTAAACTTGGAAAGATTTTAATGCGTGTTAACACACCACCATTTAATGTTTTGCTTTTCTGTGTCCTTTAAAGCTTTACCTGAACAACTTCTTAGGATTCGCTTCACTGAAGAGCACCTTGTGGTCTTTCCGAAAAGCTGCCAAGTTATTTAAAATGGTGACTCAATGAGCACAAGATGGGAACGTCAGAAGAGACGCAGACCAACTCCAACAGAAACTCTGGGATGTCCACGAATCGGGTACACGCTGCCCAACTCCGGGCTTGAATAAAGCAACCCGACACACATGCTTCGTCCTCCCAGACATCCGGAGAGGCTCTGCTCCCTACCCCGTCACCAGCTCCTCAGCAGCCCCAAACAGCGTCAGCAGCGCTTCTCGAAAGCCTCGGGGCTGGCTCCCTGTGCACGTCTCCGCCCGAGCCGCGCTTCTCCCACGTCCCCAAGCCATTCCAAGCGTCCCTGAACGAACA
>NW_007258789.1:0-690 GCF_000164805.1 Carlito syrichta
GTGGGATGGAATGGAATAGAGATTAATTGAATGGAATGGAGAGGAATGGAATGGAATGGAGTCGAGATGAATGGAATGTAATGGAATTGAATGGCACGGAATGAAATAGAAGGGAATGGAAAGGAATGGAGAGGAATGGAATGAAGACGAATGGAATGCAGAGGATTGGAATGGAATGGAGAAGAATGGAAAGGAATGAAGACGAATGGAGTGGGGAGTAATGCAGTGGAATGGAATGGAGAAGAATGGAATGGAGTGGAGTAGTATGGATTAAAATGGAATGGAATGGAACGGAGAGGAATGGAATAGTATGGAATGAAAAGGAATGGAAAAAAATGGAATGAAATGGTGAGGAATGAAATGGAATGGAAGGGAATGTAAGGGAATGGAATCGGAAGAATGCAATGCAATGGAATGGATTGGAGAGTAATGGAATGGAATGGAATGGAATGGAATGGAATGGACAGGAATGGAATGGAACGAAGAGGAAAGGAATGAAATGGAGAGGAATGGAAACGAATGGAGTGAAATGGAGGGGAATTGAACGGGGTAAATGGAATGGAATGAAATGTAACGGAATGGAGAGGAATGGAATGGAATGGAGAGGAATGGACAGAAGTGCAGTGGAATGGATTAAAATGGAGTGAAATGGAAAGGAATGGAATGTAGAGGAGTGTAATATAATGTAGA
>NW_007258789.1:2109-4288 GCF_000164805.1 Carlito syrichta
GGAGAGGAATGGCATGGAGAGGAATGGAATGGAGTGGAAAGGATTGGAGAGGAATGGAAGAGAGAGGAATGGAAAGGAATGAAACGGAGAGGAACGGAATGGAGAGGAATGGAATAGAGAGGTATGGAATGTAATAGAATGTAAGGGAATGTAATGCAATGGAGAGGAATGGAATGGAATGGGGAATGGAATGCAGAGGAATGGAATGGAATAGAATGGAAAACAATGGAGAGAATTGGAATGAAATGGTGAGGAATAAAATGAAACGGAAGGGAATGGAATAAGGAGGAGTGGAATGGAATGGAATGGAGTGGAATGGAGAGAAATGAAATGGAGTGTAATAGAAGAGAATGGAGAGGAATGGATTGGAATGTAGAGGAATGGAATGAAGTGGAGAGGAATAGAATGGAGTGGAGTGAAATGGAGAAGAAGGGAACGTGGAGATCAATGGAATGGAAAGGAATGGAGAGGAAAAGAATGGAGATTAATGGATGAAATGGAATGAAATGAAAAGGAATGGAATGGAATTGAAAGGAATGGAATAGAACAGGGAGGAATGGTATGATATGGAATGGAATGGAAAGGAGTGGAGTGGAATGGAATGGATTAGAATGAAATGGAAAGGAATGTAATGTAGAGTAATGGAATGGAATGGAGAGGAATGGAATGGAATTTAATGGTTAAGAATGGAATGGAGAGGTATGGAATGGAATGGATTGGAGAGGATTGGAAAGGAGAATATCGATGGAGTGGAATGGAAAGAAAGGAGAGGAATGAATAGGAGAGGAATGGAATGGAGAGGAATGGAATGGAGAGGAACAAAATGGAGAGGAAAGGAGTGGAATGGATTGGAGAGGACTGGAAAGCTGAAGAACGGAATTGAGAGGAATGGAATGGCATGGAGAAGAATGGAATGGAGAGGAATGGATTGGAGAGGAATGGAATGGAGAGGAATGGAATGGAATGGAGAGAAATGTATGGAGAGTAATGGAGTGAAATCTAATGGAGAGGAATGGAATGGAGTGGAGTAGTAAGGACTGAAATGGAATGGAATGGAACAGAGAGGAATCGAATGTGTTGGAATGGAATGGTTTGAAGGATAATGGAATCGAGTGGAAAGGAATGGAATGGAATGGAGAGAAATAGAATGGAATGGAGAGGAAAGGAATAGAATGGAATGGAAAGGAATGGAATGGAGAGGAAAGGAATGTAAAGAAATGGAGAAGAATGGAATGGAATGGAATAGAATGCAGTGGAATGGAGAGAAATGGAAAGGAATGGAATCGAATGGAATGGAGAGGATTGGAAAGGAATGAAATGGAATGGATTTGAAGGGACAGGAATGGAATGGAAATGAATGGAGTGGAATGGTGAGGAATGGAATGGAGTGGAATGGAATGGAATGGAGAGGAATGGAATGAAATGGTGAGGAAAGGGATGGAATGGAGTGAAATGGAGAGGAATGGAATAGGGTAAATGGAATGGAATATAATGGAATGGAGTATAATGGAACGGAATGGATAAGAATGTTCTGGAATTGAGTGGAATGACTGGAGTGGAGTGGAATGGAATGGGATGGAGTGAAATGAAAAGGAATGGAATGTAGACGAATGTTATGGAATGTAGAGGAAAGGAACGAAATGGAAAGGAATGGAGAGGAATGGATGGAATGGAATGGAAAGGTATGGAAAGGAATGGGAAGGAATGGAATGGACAGAAATGGAATGGAGTGGAAGAGAGTGGAATAAAATGGAGAGGGTCGGAATGGAGTGGAATAGAATGGAATGGAAAGGAGTGGAGTGGAATGAAATGGAATAGAGTGAAATGGAAAGGATTGGAATGTTGAGGAATGGAATTGAAAGGAGAGGAATGTAATGGAAAGAAAAGGAAAAGAGAGGAATGGAACGACAAGGAATGGAATGGAGAGGATTGGATGTGAGACTCCTACTAAAAGAAAAAAAGGAAAAAAAGAAGAGCATTCATTTGTGTGTGGAGTTGGGATCACCTTGAACAGACAGAGATCACTTGGGAAGGAGGACCCAGACTTGGGCCTAGAGGTTCTGAAAGACGGTGGATAGGCAGACAATTGAGCTGTGGCTTTGGGAGGCCAAGACAAGGGATTGCTGGAACCCAGGAGTTTGAGACCAGCCTGGGCCATATAGTGAGACCTCATCGCTCC
>NW_007258789.1:4308-5043 GCF_000164805.1 Carlito syrichta
ATGGAAAGAAAAGGAAAAGAGAGGAATGGAACGACAAGGAATGGAATGGAGAGGATTGGAATGGAATGGAGAGCAACGGAATGGAGTGAAATAAACTGCAATCGAATGGGGTGGAATAGAATGGAGTGGAATGGAATGGAATGGAAAGGAGACGAATGGAATGGAATGGAGAGGAAAGGAATGGAGAGGAATGGATAGAATTGAATGAAATGGAAAGGAATGCAATGGAGTGGAAAGGAATGGAATAGAATGGAGAGGAATGGAATGGAATCGAATCGAATGAAATGTAGTGAAATCGAATGGAATGGAGTGGAATGGAATGGAATGGAATGGTTAAGAAAGGAAAAGGTATGTATGGAATGGAATGGAATAGAAAAAATGGAACGGAATGGAGAGGATTGAAATGGAGAGGAATGGATGGAGAAGAATGGAAAGGAACGGAGAGGAGTGAAATGGAGAGGAAGGTAGAGGGATGGAATGGAGAAGAATGGAATGGAGTGGAGTAGTATGGATTGGAATGGAATGGATTGGAGCGGAGAGGAATGGAATGGAATGGAATGGATTGGAGGACAATGGAATGGAATGGAATGGAAAGGAGAAGAATGGTATGGAGTGGTGAGGAATGGATTGGAATGGAGAGGAATGGAATGAATGGAGAGAAATGGAAGGGAATGGAAAGGAATGGAATTGAATGGAATGGAAAGGAAAGAAAAGGAGAGGAATGGAATTGAAAGG
>NW_007258789.1:5955-6387 GCF_000164805.1 Carlito syrichta
TGGATGGAATGGAGAGGATTGGATTTGAATGGAATGGAGAGGAATCTAATGGAGAGGTGTGGAATGGAGTGGAATGGAAATGGAGTGGAATGGAATGGAGTGGAAAGGAATGTAGAGGAATGGAAATTAGGGGAATGGAATGGAATGGAATGGAAAGGAGTGGAATGGAATGGAAGGGAACGGAATGGAGTGGAATGGAATGGAGTGGATTGGAGAGGAATAGTATGAATTTGAACGGAATGGAGTGGAATGTAGTTGGGTAGAATGTAGTGGAATGGAAAGTAATGGAAAGTAATGGAATTGGACTGAAGGGAGACGAATTGAATTGTATGGAATGGAGAGGAATAGAATCGAATCGAATGGAATAGAATACAATGGAATCGAAAGGAATGGAATCGAACTGAATGGAGAGGACTGGAGTGGAATGGAATG
>NW_007258789.1:6407-6930 GCF_000164805.1 Carlito syrichta
AGTCACTACAAGAAGCCAAAAATATGAGCCAAGCGTTGTGGCAAACACCTGTCATTCCACACACTCGGAAGGCAGCTTTGGGAGGTTTGACAGAACCCAGTCAGTGCAGATCATGGTGGCAGAGAGCGGGCAGGCCTCTGGGTTCTGACCTGGGTGTCAGAGCTGGACTCCGACTCAAAATAATAATACCAACCACCACCACCCCTGCCACCCCACCCCTGCCACCCATAGTGATGTTTCACCCTCAGGGATGGGAGAGTGAAAGGCACTTTCCTGCCTGTCATTAACGGGAGGCTTCAACGGTTGTCACCGGGCATGTCTGGCCCATGCCTACAGCCATGCAGCCCTGAATGCCTTCCTCCACCCTCCACACTCATGCCCCACAGCAAGGACACGTTTAAATTTGAGGAACAGACAACCCAGAGCTAGGGTGGCCATTGGGCACAGAGGGATCAAGATGGTACAGCAACGCCACGCCCAGCCCAGGTTCTGTTTGCCCTGTCTGTCATCTTGGGGTGGGGGG
>NW_007258790.1:0-735 GCF_000164805.1 Carlito syrichta
TAATGGGTTTGCCTTCTTGATTTCTTTCAGGTAGTTCATTGTGGTGTCTAGAAATGCTACTAATTTTTGTATGTTGATTTTCTATCCTGCAACTTTACTGCATTTATTGATCAAGTAGTTTTTTTGGGGGGGGGAGTCTGCGGGGGCCCGCCCCGCGAGGGTCGTGGGATGTGTTGAAGGAGAGACGGATAGGCGACGACGATCATATACCGGACACCTGCTTCTTGAACAGATGACAATTTGATGCTAGTTAATACAGAGCTTTTATACCATTTTTGAAGGGGCAAGACAAAGAAAACTCTTTCACATACATATCTTTTAAAAGTTACCAGCTAGTGGTCTTAGTAACAAACAAACCAAGATTCCCATAGGCTTTAGTAGCAAGCAAACCAAGATTCTCATAGGCATTTAGACAACGTCTTATTCATAAAGCCAACAATGACACTCTCAGTCCAATGTCCCAAATTACAAATGTTTCAAGAAAGTTTCTTTAAGTGTATATTTCTTTATGTGTCAGGAATATTCTCATCTTAGGCTCTTATGTTCTTCAGAGTCCTGTGATCGCCTCCCTTGTCCAGATGTCCTCGTTACTTTTCTCTTATCTTGCAGTGCTTGTTTCTAAAGAGAACTCAAAAGAGGCTTTTAGTAATGTTTCCCAGGCCCCTCAAGGTTACTTTTCTGTTTTAGCTGATCTGTCATAAAAGTGTCTGAGTATTATATTCTGAGTTCAGTGAA
>NW_007258790.1:1024-5195 GCF_000164805.1 Carlito syrichta
TAGTGGGAAAAATGGAAAAATAAACCATGACATTTCCAGGTTAGCTGTGATTCTTCGCATAAACATGCCATCTTCTTCTTCCACGACTGCACAGAATTTCTTCAGCTGTATCAACAACAAAGACGGAAGACAGAAGGGCCTCAGCTGCCCAGACTCGCTTTGCGGATGGGGGTCCTCAGCGCACCTGGACTTTGTCATCAGGCGGGCCTCCAAGGCTGGCTCCCAACATATCCCCCTTTTTTGTTTTTTAATACGAAGCCGTGAAATTCTGTGCTTAGTCGAGAGATGTTATTTTTCAATGATTTGAAGATGACTGGAAGCAAACATAACAGTAGCAAGATTATTCCTCATTGATTAATATATTAACAAATTCCCACATTGATTAATATAGACAATAATGATTTTTGATTGACAAATGAAGAAAAAATGTTATAGATTGACTGAGCCAATTGGGTGAATTCAAATTGTTTTTCAGCAGAGCTAATGTCTTGTACTTCCTGATGAAGCTTGGAGAGATCCAAACTTATGTTGGAATGGTTCCAAATTCCAGAGATATGATTTTTAATCCTATCCCAGGTATGAATAGACTTGTTCACTTGGAGAGGTGTGACACAAATCCATTTAAACTCTGAATGACATCTCAAAACCAATTTAATTTCAAGGCTACAAGTTCCTGTCCTATAATCAAAATAGCCTCTTCTAATGCATTAACTTTACTTTCTAATTTTTGGTCAATAATTTCTTGAGCTGCTAAAGCTAATGAGACATTCTTGGATGACTGATCTGTAAATGTAGCAGTATGTACTTCTTTAGCTAAAGTTATGGCTGAAACTGAAACTGAAGTAGCAATGGCTATCAAAGCTGTAATACCTAAAATTAAAGTTGCTATAAATCTCTTTGGTCGTGACAACAGTGAGTTAAGCTCATACAATGTTCTTAGACTATATTCATCATACCAAAGAGATGGAAGTTTTACAGGAACCATCAAATAAGGAGGTCGGCGGAGAATAATAAATCCTTTATATGAATTAGAGAAAGTAAGACAATTAGTTAATTTGCGATTTATGCAAGTAGTTTGATTTTTTAGGTAAACTAAAACATATTGGAAGAGAACTAGAACAACCTGAAAAGGAAAAATTATGATTAATAACAGTTTTGACCCACAATGAAAAAAGAGTGAGGCCTTTTAAGAAAGAGGAATGATTAGTAAAAACAGTAATAATCTTAGTATCCCATGTAACAGGCTGAAACACTAGAAGGTTTGGGATATAAGCCCAAAAAGATTTTTTTTTTAATAAATACAACCCACCTAGCTTGCTATAATAGCCAGTATAGCAATAAAAACAGTAGAGAGAGTAAGAGAAGTAATTTGAAACCGAACCAAATCCTCTGCGTCACGTGTCAGCACTTTCAGCTGTCCCCAAGTTGGTGGTTTGCAGCTTCTCGCAGCACTGTGGTGGAGGTGGGAAGCCGGACATTTCTGATGAGGTGGTCTGGAACCCAAATAGGTGAAGTAAACTGTGGGCATTCTGATGATGAAGGGCATGGGAAGTGGTAACTGCTAATGAAGGAAAAGCAAAAAAATTACATAGCCTCATTAATAGGAGTATTGCCTTAGATAATGGACCAAGGAAGGATAGAATGAGTATGAATAATGAGTAGCATAAATAGGTTCTATACTAGCACAAATATGTAATTGAATGGTTTATGAAACAACAATTATGTTAGTGGGGGAGAAGGAAGAGACAGCATGAAAACTAGCAGCTTTTAAATGACACAGTACACCTGTAACATAATGTTAGTGTTGAGATTAAAAATTTTTTTTTGTAAAGACCTAACAAGCTGCAAACAGCTTAACTCATAGAGTGGAATTATAATCTGTTTGAAAACAAGAAGTAACACCATTAATAACAGTAACCAGTAACCGCTGTTTCAGAAGAGGAGCCATCTGTAAAAACCAAGCTAGCATTTTGTAGAGATTGAGCACTGGTAACCTGAAGAAAGATAAAAGAATAATTTTTTTTGCACAAGTAAGAAGTGGAGAAGGAGGATAGTGGGAATCCACTTGCCCAGTAAAGTGGGCTACAGCTAACTGTTACACAGGGTACTTTTTACAAAGCCAAGTTATCTGAGGAGCAGTGTAAGGTACTACAATTAAATCAGGCTTATGGCCAAAAAGCTTTTTGACTTTCACGTACCATATTTGACATACTTAAGCCATTTTTCTTTAATGCTTGAACCTTCTATTTTTGTTTTATACCCTTTTTTTTCCTTTTACTTTTTTTTCCCAAACAACCAGCCATTTATAATGTACCATACAAGATTTTTCCTATACAATTATTTCTCTTTACTTTATTCTTTCTTACTAAAAACATACCTCATACCAACAATCTTTTTTACATTTTTCCAAACCTTAGAGCTCCAACCAAAGCAGTAAGTTTATAAGCAGTGGAAGGGCTTAGATAGGATTCAACATAAAACTATTAGGGAAATCCAAAGTTAAACAAAAGGCACCCAAAAGCACAATTGTGAGGGCAAAGAATAATGTGAGTTTTAATTTTGTATATAATGTCCTTTTCCAGTAATGGAGCTGAACATGGCACAACAAGGAAGGAGTGTTGAAACATTTTATATCCCAGAACACATGGAAGTAACAGCACAGTGAGGAGCCTGTGTCCTGCATCCCACAACCTAAAGGGATGAAGGAAGGATTGGACCGGGAAATTCAAGAAGAGCTGAGCATGTAGCTCTTGCTAAAGCAGTAAACAAAAGCTGAAACGTTTCCCGTTTATGTTTGTGGTCCTGCATTCTTTTCTTATTATTGTTAAAGACTATAAAGGCCTTGTCCAATAGCATTAGTTGAAGGGTTTGTGGGCCCTTCTTTCTTTTTAGGAGTTTGTACCTAATGTCCGGTGCTGACTGAGAGACAAAATACATAGCCAAAAGAACTTGTCCTTCCAGGAAATTTAAATTGATATTAGTAAACTGCTGCAATGTCTCAGAGAGGCGACTTAGAAACATTGTTGAATTTTTATCTGGTTTTTGAAAAATCTTTATTTATTTATTTTTTTTAGTAGCCTGTGGTGAGTTAACAGGATTAATTTATATGATTCCTATACTTTTGTCTGGAAAGAAGGTTGATATAGTGCCAGTTTAGATATAACTTGAGAGAAATTTATCATAAGAAAACAACAAATAATTAACAAGGTTATAAACAGTAATGTCAGGAATTTCTGGAACCTGATGACTTTTTTCAGGCTGAGTGTTTTCATAGTTTTCATAGTAGCATTAACAGCCCTTAAATTTTGTAAAAGTTTTCATTTACCTGATTTATTCTTAATAACAAATATAGGGGCTTTCCACGGGCTAGTGGAAGGCTTAATGTGACCAGTTTCTAGTTGTTGCTGTTGCACCAAATCTTTTGCTGCCTTAAGTTTTTCTGATGGCATGATTTACAATATGATAGAGAAAGCTATACTTAAACACCCTTTTCTGCAATTTAACTATTTGATTCTTTAGCGTTTGATGGGCTCTTTCAACTATAGCTTGACCCTGAGAGTTATAAGGAATTCCTGTGGAATGAGAAACGCCAAATTGGACAAAAAAACATTGAAAAGTCTTGTATGTATAAGCAGGAGCATTATCAGTTATAATTGTTTTGCAATACCCAATTGTGAAAAGCAAAATCTCAGAGGGGAGAGGGTTAATAGGCTGTCTCCCTTGGAATGTGAAACTGGTACCTTTCTGTATTTAGTTGCAGCTTTTGGTGGTGAATTTTATGGGATTGCTGAGCTTAATTACTAAAGAATCTTCAAGGGAGAGACAGGAGTCTTTAGGTTTTTCAGTTTGACTTCCTCTTTTCAAATCTGGTTGTCTTTTATTTCTTTCTGTTACCTGATTGCTCTGGCTAGGACTTCCAGTACTATGTTGAATAGGAGTAAAGTGGATAAACTTGTCTTGTTCTATTCTTTGAGGAAAGAATTTCAGCTTCTCTGAAACTTTGGGTTTGTAGTATATGGTTTTTAGTATGTTGAGGTATGGTCATTCAACATGTAGTTGGTTGAGAGTTTTTTTAATCATAAAGGGAGGTTAAATTTTATCAAAGGTATTTTCTGCATCTCCTTAGATGACCAAATGATTTTTGTTCATTCTGTTGATGTGATGTATCACA
>NW_007258790.1:5215-18744 GCF_000164805.1 Carlito syrichta
TAGCTTGTCTTTGTGGGCTTTGTAGAATTTGGCAGTGAAGGCATTCAGTCCTGGACTTTTCTTTGTTGGGGGACTTTATTATTGATTTATTAGTTTTTAAATGTGTGGGTTCAAGTTTTCTATTTCTTCTTGACTCAAACTTGGTAGATTGTATGTGTCCAGGAATTTATTTATTTATTCTAGGTTTTCAATTGTTGGAATATAGTGCTCATAATAGTCTCTGGTGATCTTTGATATTTCTGTGGTGTCAGTTGTAATGTTTTCTTATTTACTTCTGATTTTGTTTATTTGTTTCTAATTTTGCTTATTTGTGTCTTCTCTCTCTCTCTTTGGTTAATTTAGCTAGTGGTGTATTATTTTTGTTTATCTTCTTAAAAAAACAACTTTTTTTCTCTTTTTTTTGGCTTTTTTTTGGTCTCGATTTCTCTGATATTTATTGTTTCTTTCCTTCTGTTACTTTTGGGTTTGGTTTGTTCTTGCTTTTCTAATTCCTTGAGTTGTGTCATTAGTTTGTTGATTTGAAATCTTTCTACTTTTTTTGATACAGGCATTTTTTGCTATCTGCTTTCATCTTAACACTAACTTTGCTGCATACCATAGGTTTTGATATGTTGTGTTTCTATTTTCATTAACTTTTTAAAATTTCTTTGTTAATTTATTCCTTTACCCAATAGTCATTCAGTATCATGTTGTTTAATTTTTATGTATTTTACAGTTTCCAGGTTCTAGTTGTTACTGACTTTCTGTATTATTTCACTATAATCTGAGGAAGTACCTGGTAAATTTTGATTTTTAAACATTTTTGAGACTTGTTTTGTGTCCTAATATATGGTTTATCCTGGAAAATGTTCTCTGTGTTAATGAGAAAAATGTGTATTCTGAGGTTGTTGAATGAAATATTCAGTAAATTTCTGTTAGTTTCATTTGGCTTAAAGTGTAGTTTAGACCAGGTGTGGCTCATGCCTATAATCCAAGCATTTTGGGAGGCAGAGGCAGGAGAATTGCTTGAGCTTAGGAGTTTGAGACCAGCCTGGGCAACATAGCAAGACTTTGTTTCTACAAAATAAAAAATAAAAAATTTGCCTGGCATGGTGGTGTGGCCTGTAGTCCCAGATTATTTGGAGGCTAAGATGGGAAGATCACTTAAACCCAGAAAGTTGAGGCTGCAATGAGTCCTGACCCTGCCACTGTACTTGAACCTGGACAACAGTGAGAACTTGTCTCTAAAAAAGATGCATTTTAAAACCAAAATGTTCCTGTTTCTTTTTGTCTTGATTATCCGTTTACTGCAGAGAGTGGAGTGTTTAAGTCCTAAAGCAGGGATTGCCAACCCCCAGACCATGAATTGAAACCAGTCTGTAGCCTGTTAGGAATCAGGCTGCACAGCAGGAGGTAAGTGGTGGGCAAGTGAAGCTGTATCTGTATTTCCATCTCCTCCCCACTGACTCACATTACTGCCTGCACTCCACTTCTGTCAGATCGGTAGTGGCATTAGATTCTCATAGGAGTGAAAACACTAATGTGAACTGCATATATTAGGGATCTAGGTTGCGTGCTCCTTTTGAGAATCTAATGCCTGATGATCTGAGATTGAGCTGAGGAGGTAAAATAGCACTGGAATGTGGCTGCAAATACAGATTAACATTAGCAGTGAGGTTGAATGTGCAGAGACCATAATAAATTAATTGCTTGTGGAGTAATATCAAAACCCTGTCAGTGAGTTGATGTATTTCAATTGTACAGATGCATCTGGTAGCAGGCTTTAAGTCAGAATCTGACACTTACTTTAGTTCACGTGTGGCCTGCCCTTATTTTATTTACCACTTCTGTCTATGCCTCTTTAAAAGAGCCAGTTGTGTAATTATTTTATTATATACCATGATGTAATAATTACAGAAATAAAGTACACAATAAATGTTATGCGCTTGAATCACATAAAAACTATCCTCCCCCCACCAGTCTGTGGAAAAATTGTCTTCCACAAAATTAGTCTCTGATGACAAAAGAGGTTGGGCACCACTGTCCTAAAGTATTATTGTACTGGAGTCTATCTCTCCCTTTAGAGCTAATGATATTTACTTTATTTATCTAGGTACTCCAGTGTTGGGTGCATATATGTAGATGATTGCTGTATCCTCTTGCTAATTTATCCCTTTGTCATTACATAATGACCCTATTTATCTCTTTTTTGCTGTTTTTGACTTGATGTCTGTTTTATCTAACATAAATATAGCTACTCCTACTCACTTTTGGTTTCTCTTTGCATGGAATTTCTATTTGCATTCCTTTTAGTCTATATGTGTCTTTAAAGGTAAGGTAGTTTCTTATAGGCAGCATATATTTGGGTTATTTTTAAAACTCCACTGAGCCAGTCTATATATTTTAAGTGGAAACAAGGCTATTTTGTATGTGAAAGTGTGTTCTAGTCATTTTCTTAACTGATTTCTTGTTGTTTTGTATATGCTTTGTTCTTTTTTTCTCTCTTTCTCTCTTTCTCTCTTATTGTTTATCATTCTGGACTGGTGGTTTTCTTTAATGGTAACATTTAAATCCTTTTTCTTATTTGCGTGTTTATGCTATCAGTGTGTTCTACAGTTTCTTGTATTTTTGTGATGGTAGATATTGTCAAAGTGTAGGATCCCCATAAACACTTCTTGTAGGGTAGATCTAGTCGTGATGAATTCTATCAACATTTCCTTGTATAGGAAAGATTTTATTTCACATCATTTATAAATAATAACTTTTGCACTGCATTTGCTGAAGGTAGTGTCCACAGCTGATAGTTTTTTCTCTCTGCCCTTTGAATATATCATACTATTCTCTTCCCTGGCCTGTAAGGTCCCTGCTGAGAAATCCACTCAGTCTAATGGGAGTACTCTTATAAGTGGCTAGATGCTTTTGCTATTTTGAGAATTTCTTTTTGTCTTTTATTTTTGACTATTTGAATATAGTGTGTTTTGGAGAAGATCTTTTTGAATTGTATCTGTTTGGGTATCTGAGCTTCCTCCATCTACATGTCTAAATCTCTTGCTAAACTTGGAAAGTACTTAGCTATTATTTTGTTAAAAATGTTTTCTAACACTTTGGTCTTCTCTTTACCTTCCGGGACACTAAGAATTCAAGTAATTGTTTATAATGTCTCATATGTCACATAGACTTTTGTTCATGCTTTTACGCTTTTAAAAATTATTTTTGCCTGATGGGATTATTTCAGAAGATCAGTCTTAAAATTCTAAAATTCTTTATTCTGCTGGATCTAGTCTATAACTGAAGCTTTCAAATGTATTTTGTACTTCATCCAGTGAATTCTGTTTCAGATTTTTTCTTTTCTATGATTTATATATATATATATATATCTTTGTTAAAATTTTTATTCATGTCTTAAATTGTTGTTCTGCTTTCTTTGTATTGTTTATCTGTGTTCTTTTGTATGCCACTGAACTTCTTTAATATGATTTGTTTTGAATTCTTTTTCTGGGATTTCATAAATTTTATTCTTCGTTGTAATCTGTTGCTGGAGAATTATTATGTTCCTTTGGAGATATATTTTCTTGCTTTTCTTTTCGTTTTTTAATTTTTCTTTTGTTCTTATGCTGATATCTGCACATTTGGCGTAACCCTTACTTTTTTTCAATTTTTTAAAATTTTCTTTTTGACTGTAACAGCATTAGTGATGTCTGTGATTTCCTCAGTGGCTTTGGGTGGGTTATTAGTAGAAATTGTGGTGAAGTTTTGCTCCAGATGGGGATACCAGGTAGGCCAATTCTCAGGCCCCACTGAAGGCAGCATTGGACCTCATATACCTGCTCTCAGGCCTCAGTGCAATGTACCCTGGAACCTGTGTTAGTGGGTCCAGGCTGGTCAATTACTGGGCCACCAGGTGGCTTTTTTTGGTACTTGCAGTAGAAATGGTGGGCTGGACAAGTGGGTGTATCCTTGGATTTCTAGGGTGCCAGCATAGTGTGGGTGATGTTAGTAATAATGGCTTGAAAATTTCAAGCTCTGAAGTGGTTCACACTGGTGTTGACAGTGATTGCAACCAGCCCACAGATCTACATATTGCACATGTGGGTTGCTGCCAGCTCTGGTGGGATCTGTAAGATGTGTTGGACTGTCCTTAATCCTCTAGGAATTGTGCTTGAATGCCACCGGTGATGGATAAAGAGGGCAATCCCCTGGTCCCCAGATGGCATACTCAGAGATGGAGGGGTTAAGGTGGGCTGGGCAGGCCTGTTCTTATGACTCCTATGGTGCATGCAAGTGATAGCTCTAGTAGGCAGAGGCAGAAGCAGGGTATGTCTCAACCTCCTGGCAGAATGCTTGGGTGGGAGTTGGCAGCAGCTTCACTGAAGCTGTGGTGCTGAGGAGGGCAGGGTTGTTTTTAGTGACAGCAGTCATAGGTAGGTGGCTGGAAAGTGCATGCTTCACTCCCAGGTTACAACTGTTAGGAGGGTTGCCTGTCCTTTGGGTGCTTGTAAATGCATGGAGACCCAATACCAGGGACATTGGGGTTGCTGCCAGTGTCTTGTTCTTAGGCTCTAGCTGTGGCAGCCGGCAATTTTGTCAATGTACATATGTAAATATAGTTACTGCTGCTTCTTTTGATTTACGTTTGCATAAGTATTTTTTGTACTCATTTACTTTCAGTTATATATGTCCATACATGTGAAGTCAGTGTGTATTTGGGTCTTTTTCTCTTTTTATCCATTCAACCACAGTAAGTATTTTAATTTGATAATTTAGTTTATTTACATTAAAGGTAATTATTGATAGGTAAAGATTTGATACTGTGATATTGTTACTAGCTTTCTAGAACTTTGGTTTTTTCTTCCCCTCTTACTGTCTTCTTTTATGAGTTAAGTGAATTTCTCTATCACAATATGTTGATTTCTTACTTTTATCTTTAGTGAATCTATTAAAATTTTTATTTGTGGCTGTTATGAGGCTTACAAAGAGCATCTTATAGTTATAACAAGTGATTTTAAGTTTATAATAATTGTATTGCAAAAAAGAAAAAAGCAATTTATCCTTTAACTGCATTTCTCTCCCACATTTTGTTTTTGAGACATAATAATTTACACTTTTTCATATTGTTTAGTAATTAGCAAATTATTATATGATCTTTATTTTTTTTAACCTTTGTAAAATAAACACAAGTGGTTTACATCCCACAATTACCATGTTAGAGTATTCTGAATTTGTCTGGATTTTTTTTTCCAGTGGATTTTATACTTTTGATGTTTTGTGTTACACATTAGCATCATTTTATTTCAGTTTCAAGAAATCTCTTTAGCAACTGTAGGTTACTTTTGTTTGCAGTGAATTCCTTCAGTCTTTGATTGTGTGGGAACACATTTATATCTTCTTTAATTTTGAAAAATAGATTTACAGGTGATTGTATACTTGGTGGCAGGTATTTTTCTTCAGCACTTTGAATGTACCATTCCACTCTTTCCTGGCCTGTGGGGTTTCTGTTCAGAAGTCTTCTATGCTATCCTACTATATGTTATTGACTGCTTTTCTGTTGCTGCCTTCAGGATTCTCTGATTGTCTTAGATCTTTGAGAATTTGATTATGATATATCTTAGAGTTTTTATTATCAGGGATACATTTTATTGGTGACTTTTACCTTACTCTACCTGGATATTTTTGTCTTTCTCTATGCTTGAAAATGTTTTTTGTTCTGTTTTGTTTTGTTTTTGTAAGCTTGCTACTCCTTTTCTTTTCTCTCATGCCTTGTGGATACCAGAAACACAAAGATGTGCTTTTTTGATGGTGTCCCATGGATTTCTTATGCTTTTATTGTTCCTTCACATTCTTTTTTTCTCTGTTGACATGTGTATTTCAGAATAGCTCGTTTTCAAGCTTACTGATTTTTTCTTCTATTGGAACAGTTGTTATGTTGATGCCCTCTATTACTTTTTTCATTTCATTGATTGCACTTTTTATCTCTTAGATTTCTGTTTGATTCTTTTTTTTTCTATCAATTTCTATATTCAGTTTCTGAATTATTTTGTTCAGATTTTCTTGAAGTTTGATGAGTTTTCTTAAAACAGCTATTTTAAACATTTTCTTGGCCAGATTGTTCAATTCAATCCCTAGAATCCTGTTTTGTCCATGGTCTGAAGCCATGTTTTCTGATTTCTTTTTACTTTATTTAAAAATCAATTTAGCACAGTTGTCTGTATTTTGGGGATATTAGGTTATTTTTATAGAGACATACTTTGCCCATTCATTGCCAAATTAGTTATTGTTATTACAAATTAATCATTACTGAGTGGATGGACTATTATATTCTATTTTAGCACTAGGGTGTGCCTTAAGCCCAGGTTAGACATGAGGCTACACCTTTGATGCAGTGTCTGAAATGGGTGGACCTGAGTGAGATTCAGAAAGGGCACCCAGTTGTATGGGAAAGCTGGTCTGGCTAGCTATCAAGTCTGGAAGAGATGTGGCTCATGCTTCCTACTGCATGATACCTAGAAACAGTTTCTCTGGTTAGTATGGTGTCTCCTCTGCCCAGGATGGTCAACTAGTATGTGCTGGCTGAAGTCTGCCCTAGCACAATCTTTGTCTCAGGTGGTTCCGCTCCATTAGTACTGGTAGTGGTCCTCATTAGCTGATGAAGGAATGTATCCCCCATGAAAAAACTCAGGCTGGTAGGAAAGTCAGATGTCTGCCCACTAATTCCAGTGTAAAAACCATAAATTCATGAAGATTTCCATCTATGGTACCATAAGAGCTTGCAAAGAGGATCATCAGAGACACAGATTACTAATTCCCTAACTATCCAATGATGGTTTTACTCATCTTTGCAATCAAAGGGGTTTCACATTCTCACTTCTGGGTTAAGTTCCCTTAGTTCTTGTGAAGGTAATTCCATGTGTGGATATTTATTCAAATGGATGTTTCTGTAGAAGTACAATCACTAAAGAGACCTACTCCACCATCTTCCTCTGATCCTTTTCTAGACAATTTTATTATCACATTTTGAGGGTTCTTGCTATGATATGGATACAATCTATTTTCCAATATATGCTTTGCTATGATTATCTCCCAGTCTGGGGGCTGTCTTCTCATGCTCTTCACAGTGTCTTTTGGAGAGATGTTAAAAATGGGATGAAGTCCAGTTGTTAGTTTATGATTTGTGTTTTGGGGTTGTATCTAAGAATGTTTTGCCAAACAGAAATTCACAAAGATTTTCTTCTAGAGATTTTAGGAGTTTCAAGTTTGACATTTAGTGCTATGATTGGTTTTCAGTTCAATTTTGAAATCACATATGTTATTGATTGAAGTAAGCTTTCTTATTGATCCAGCAGCATTTGTTCAAAAGTTAATCATGAGCAGCTGAATTGCCTTTCACCTTTTTTTGCACATGTATGTGTTGGTCTAGTTCTTGGATACCTTGTACTTATTACTGATCTATTAATTTTTATTGCTGTCCATCCATACCAGTTCTCCATCTTTGTTCTATTTTTCAAAGTGATTTGGTCTATTTTAAATACAGATATATTCCTTTGTATTTGCATGCTAATTTTAAAATCAATGTCAATTTCTGGCCAAAAATATCTTATGGCCTACTGGAATTTATCATTGGGATTGCATTAAACCTATAGACCATTTTAGGGAGAATTAATCTTAACAATATTGTGTCTCTTAAAGAATCATCACACCCTCACACCTCTGTTCAGATATTCTAGGCTCTTTGGAAGGTGATTCCAGGTGCGGAAATATATTCAAATAGATATTTTCACAGGGGTACAAATAGTAAAAAGTACTATTTCACCCAATTATTGGAATCCTTTTCTAGATCAATCAAATCATCATATTTGAGAGTTCTTTCAATAACATTGATATAATCTATTCTGCAATATATGCCTTGCAATGATTTCTCCCAATGTGTGTGCTGTCTTCTGATGTTTCTCACAGGGGTTTTTGAAGATAACTTTTAAAATTGGGCAAAGTCTTATGGTTGCTTTATGGTTTGTGTTTTGATGATTGTATATAATCAAACTTTGCCAAACACAGAGACCACATCTCTAGAAATTTTTCCTTGAGATGTATGAGTTTTAACGTTTGCATTTAGATTTACGGTTCATTTTAAGTTAATTTTTGGGATGGAATGAGAATTGATTTGCTAGAAGTTAATTATTCAATTGACCCAACAGCATATTTTAGAAAGACTGTCCTGAATGGCTCTGTTGCATTTCCACATTTGTTGCACATATATGTGTGGGTCTATGTTTTGGATTCCCTGTTGTTTTTATTATTGTATTTAGATTAATGTGTTTTGTTAATTGCATGCAAGTTTAGACAATCAAGCACTCTTACTCTCTAATTTTGTGTGTGTGAGTTTTTTTTTTCAGATCGGTTTTGTCTAATTTAAATGCAACTGCTAATACATCTCTTGTATTTGCATGTGAATTTGAGATTCCACTTGTGAATTCATACTCTGAAACACGTTAAAGTCTAGTGGAATTTTTTTAAACTGTGATAGCATTGTATCCAAAGATCATTTGGGAGAGATTTGACATCTTACCTGTGTGGACTCTTCATGTACTTTATGTACTTAGGAGCCATAGACTTAGGGTTTCTTGAATTTCTCTCAGTGTATGGCCCTTTCACATCTATAGACCATCCCATTCAAAACAGCAAAGTACAAGATCCTAAAATATTTGCCAATATATGGACTACCTTCTGGGTCATCAAACAAGGCTTCATACTTTTGAAAGCAAGTAGCCATACAAGAAGCATAGTCTGAACACCATGTGACTTAATTGGAAATGAACAACAAAGGACTCGGAATCATACCAAAATATTTGCCAAGTCAATAAAGCACTTGTAATTAAGACATGGTTTCAAGATGACACATCAGTGAAAAATAGATAGTATTTTGACCTGAGTGAAAATGAAATACAAAAGTCGGTCTGTATGGGATAAAATTTTTCAGTCTGTATGGGACACAGTGGTACATACAGTACCATTTATGATAGCATCTAAAAGTTATGAAACACTTTGGGATACACTTGACACAGCTACAGTCAAACTGTAGTTGACAGTGTGCTCAGGGCCTAAACTTATTGACTGTACTCTCTTCCACCCATACTCTTCCCATTGGGACCTCCAAACTGGCTCACCCAAAGTGGAGAATGAAAGGCAAGGGAGTGTTGATAAAGTTCATAAAGGCTGGCTTCCCCAGTCAGAGAGAAAGAATAAGTTTGGACAATGAGTGGTGAGCAGCACAGGGAGAAAATCCAGAACAATGCTGAAGCTCTAAATTGCAACCTCCCATGCATGGTCAGCATACTCCTGCAGATAACATGGGTAAACGTGGGTCCCAAGTGAATTCAGTACTCACTCTATGGGAAGATAATTATTGGGGGCCACCACCAGGAGCTATAGAGCACAATGGCTGCACCAGTGAGTGTTGCACACTGAGATAATTTGCCAGATTAGCTTACAGTGCTCAGGTGAAGACAAAATGATCGTCAGTGGTTTTTCTTGAGCACTCTACACATCCCATGGCACCTGTCACATGGAGGATCTTAATAAATATTACTTCATACCTCAGCTACTTCTCTGTATGTGCCACCTCAATGGTGTTCAGTTTTTAATAGTCTATCAGTCCCAATTGGCCTTTGGGCAAGCAGTCACCATTCCAAGGCAGTTCTCCATTTCTTCTGCTCTGACCCAAAGGTCATCACCCTGACACTGAATTCAGTGGCCATGTTTGATTCTTGCACAGTGCTTTACAGGAATACAAAAGGAATAGGAGTGTAAGCTTCCACCCCCATACCTTCAAGTATGACCATCTACTAAGTATCAGATTATGTATCAAGGCACACAAAGTGCTCTTTCTCTGCTTCTTTCTCTCTTTGTAGCAATTTGTATATTGTAATCTATATGCAGACATTTCTAATGCTTTGTTTCCCTTTTTTGAAGCTTACACTGCTTGGTTATGGCATTTCCCCCCTCTTTATGTGTCCTCAAGTAGGAACATGAGTGCATTTTTTAACTAACATGGATATGATAATTTTATTTCTATGAAATGGTAGGTCGAGTCTTTGAAAATTTTCCCCTAAGTCATGACTTGCTTATTTTTTTATTAAATTTTTTTTTTTGAGTTGGAGTCTTGCTCTGTCACCCAGGCTGGAGTGCAGTGTCATACTCACACCCACCGCAGCCTCGACCTGCTGGACTCAGGTGATCCTTCCGCCTCAGCCTTCCAAGCAGCCGGAACTACAAGTGCACACTACCACACTCAGCTAATTTTTTGATTTATTATAGAGACGAGGTCTCACAATATTGCCCAGGCTGGTCTCGAACCCACATGCACAAGCAATCTTCTTTCCTTGGCTGCCCAAAGTGCTGGGATTATAGGCTTGAGCCACCTCATCCAGCTAAATTTTTTTTAAATAAATTTTTTATTTTAAACATATGGGGACAATTCAGGGTTAGGTGTACAAATGTTCATTATACAATACCCTTGTTGATGAGGTATGCCCCTGCCCAGCAATTTCCCACTAATGCCACTCCCGCCCCTGCCCTCTCCTGACAGTTTCTCATTACTGCCAATTCTTTTCTTATAGTATTACAATAGTTGCTCAAGGTCTGCTTATGACTGAGAACATGTGATACTCAGTTCTTTGTTTCTGTAATAAATCACTCAGTATTATAGACTCTAAGTCCATCCAAGTTGCTGCAAAGTTCATAATTTTGCCCTTATTTATGGCTGCATAATATTCCATCATGTATATGTACCATATTTTTTTTAATCCAGTCCTCTTTCAATGGGAAGCACAGTTCCATGTTTTTGCTATTGTAAATAATGCTGCAATAAGCATGCATCCGCAGGTATCTTTTTCATAGAGTGATTTGATTTCCTCCAGATATATTCCAGTAGGAGGATTGTGGGGTCCTATGAGAGGTCTATTTTTAGATCTTTTAGGAATTGCCACACTGTTTTCCACAGAGACTATACTAGTTTACTCTCCCAACAACAGTATAGAAGTATTTCCTTTTCACTGCATCCTCTCCAGTATCTGTTGTTTTTGTTATTGATGATGGCATGGGTGTCATGTCTGTTTTCTCTCATGCCTTTAATTTTTCATCCTTCAGCATGCTGAGTCTGTCATTCCTATCTACTGGCCTGTATTGTTTTTGCTGTGAAGCCTCCTAGGAGGTGAGTAGTACCTCCCTTATGTGTGATTTGCTGCTTTCCTCTTGCCGCTTTCAGAATCTTCTCTTTGTCTTTGACTGTGGAGTGTTTGATTGGAATGTTCTTGGGGTGTTCTTTATTAGATAGAATCTTACAGGTGACCTTTTAGCTTCCTGTACCTGAATATTGGTACCTTTCTGTAGGTTAGGAAATGATTTGGTCCTGTGTTTTAGGTAAGCTTGCTACTCTTCTTGTATTCTCTAGTCCCCAGAAGGATGCCAGAAACCTAATGGAGTACTCTTGATCATGTCCCCTAGAAAATTTAAGTTTTCTTTATTTCTTCATTCCTTTTTCCTCAGCTCACCTGTGTGTTTCTGGATAGCCAGATTTCAACTCAGTAGGTTTTCTTGTTTCTGAAGAGTTGAGCTGTTCCTTCCCTCTCTTGCACTTTTCATGTCACTGACTGTACTTTTGAGCTCCAGGATTTCAGTTTGATTATTTTCTATTTCAATTTTTCTGTGGAGTGTCTTTAAAGAGTTTCTCATTTTTTTTCCTGTCTTCTCGACGTTTTCTGAGTTTCATTAAAACAGCTATTTTGAATTGTTTCCTGACCAGATTATTCATCTGTATGTCTTTCAGGTCAATCCGTAGCACACTGTGTTGTCCATTGTGGTGAGAACATGTTTCCTGGGCTGCCTTTTTTTTTTTTTTTTTTTTTAATCTTCAGTGATTGTAATGAAGCTATCATATTTGTGCATATTTTGGGAATTCATGATTACTCTGATGTTTTGTACAGGTGTGACACTGCCCACACACTGATAAATTAGGCATTGAATCCTGTCATGGCATAATGGGTTTGTTGGTGACACTTCTTTTCAGTGGGTTTTCCAAGGCATTCTGAGTGGGCTGATGACTGTGTATCATTTCAGCACTAGCATGTGCCTTAAACCTAGCTGAGGTGAGTCTCCAGCTGTGATACAGTGTCTGAAAGGAATGGATGACCCTGTGTGAGAAGCACAGGGGATGCTCAGGCTATGTGGGAGAGCAGGTCAGTTTCACCCATCCAGAAGAAATGCAGATTATACTTCCCACAGCATAGCAATTACATATGGCTTCTCTGCTTAGTGTGGTATCTTCTCCGGCAGGGATGGGGAGCCACAGCCCACTTGTGTGCTGGATACTGCCAGCCTGAAGCCCTCTCTTTGTCCTAGTTGGACTCAGGTGGTTGAGCCCCATTGGAATTGGAAGTGCTCTCCAGGAGCCAGTCAAAGAGTGTGTCCTCATGTAGGGACCTAGGCTGCTGGGGAAATCAAATGTCTGATTTCAGCTTACACTTTACAGTGTAGATTTTGATGACCTAGAATGTAGTTTATACATTTGCAAATATTTGAGGAACCTAGGGAAAAGGTGTCTCTCGTTTGCTGTTTTTAAAGAACAGTTCATATATGTGAAAGGAAAGTGCAAATAGAGAAATTGAATGAATTCCAGGAACACGTTCCATTTGTGGTAGTGTAATGACTAGTAGGAAGTCACAGTCTCACAGTCACAGAGACCAAAGTTTTTACAGTTCTACCCAGTCTGATTCCTCTTTGCAGTCTACAGGGTCTTTGCATCATTAACATTCAGTTCAGATTTCCTGAGTTCTTCTGATCATAATTCCTGAGGATATTTGGTTTAATGGATGTTTCCTCTGGTTTACAAATACTAAAGGTACTTGCTCTGCCATCTTACTTTTTTTATCTTCTAGATTCATTGAATTTCAGTATTTGAGAGTTCTTTCTATAATAGAGAGATATCCATCCTGCAATATATGCCTTGCAATGATATTTTTACCAGTGTGTGTGCTGTCTTCTCATATTTTTCACAGAGGCCTTTGGAGAGAAGCATTAAAATTGAATAAAATGTCATGGTTTGAGTTTGTATGGTTGTATGTAGGGAAACTTTGATAAGCACATAGGTCATAACTCTAGGAATTATTCCTTGAGGTTTTATGAGTTTTTTGTTTCCTTCTGAGGTGTTTTTTTAAAAAATAGGAATTGAATTGATTGGCTACAGTTGACCCAAGGCTTTTGTTGGAAAGACTATCTTGAATGACTGTATTTTCTGTCCACCTTTGTAACACATGTATTTGTGGATCTAATTCTTGGATTCCTTCTTGCTTTACATTGGTCTGCTTATTTACACTGATGTGTACCCACTGTGTTTTGTTCACAGCATAGCAAGGTTGGCCAATCTAACAGTCTTTGTTGTGTGTGTTTTCTTTTTTCAGAGTTGTTATTTATAATTTAAACACAACTATTAATACTTTTTTTGTATTTGTGTGTGAATTTGGGAATCAACTAGTTAATTCCTACCCTCAGTTATTTTAAAG
>NW_007258790.1:19676-30608 GCF_000164805.1 Carlito syrichta
GGAGGAACATATATCTTTCTGATTCTAAAGTTCCTGATACTGGAACCTCATAAAGCAGGTTTAGCATGCCCGCCACTCCATGTTCCTAGGAAAAACAGGAAGACAGGGCTTAACCACCCATGCAGCACCCCTCAGAGGGACTGGGGTTAGACAAAGGAGAGGAAGGGAATAGGTTTTATCTGCTGGCCCTTTCTTATACTTCTCCATCCTTTGCCTTAGAAGGAATTTAGAACGTGTCAGATTTCCTTTAAAATACTCCAGGAAGGCTGAGGTAAGTGAAATACCTGAGCCCGCGGGTTCAAGACCCGCCTGGGCAACTTGGTGAGAACTCATCTCTACAATAAATCAAAAAATAGCCGGGCGTGGTAGCGCGCGTCCGTAGTACCAGCTACTTGGAAGGCTGAGGTGGAAGAATCGCCAGAGCCCAGCAAGTCGAGGCTGCAGTGCCCGGAGCGGCCACTGCACTCCAGTCTGGGCGACAGAGTGAGACTCCAACTCCAAAAAAAAAAAAGCAGGCGTTTAAGCTTCCCCCCCGCATGCCTTTCAAGTGTGACCATTTACTCAGCATCAGATCAGGTACCAAGGCACAATGGCAAAGTGTTCTTTGTCTGCTTGTTTCTCTCTTTGTGGCAATTTGTATATTGTAGTCTCTACACAGACATTTCTAATTCTTCACCTACTCTTTTCTTGAAACTTTCTCTGCTTGGTTTTGACATTATTTTTTCACCCTTTTTGTTTAGTCAACCAGGAATATGCATGCATTTTTTATTAACAAGGATGTGGTCATTTTATTTGAATCCTATAAAATGATAACTTGTCAATGAAAAATTTCAACCATGTTGTTATGCCTACCAATCTTATCTATTTTAGTCAAAATGTAATATAATACAGAAAATGTGGGGCCTTCTGGTCATTTTCTCCAGCTCACAAAGGCAGCCAAACCTTAAATGTTGCCTTCTTAATCAGAATTAAGAAGACGGTCCTACATTATATACAAAAACCAGGACCCAATCACACGCCTGAATAAATAGTCTCTGCTTCGAGGTGATTATCCTGGGATCTTAGATCCTTATTCTCCTTCCCTAGTCTCCATTTCCCTATTTCTATCAAGAACCACATTTACTTCTTAGCCTCTGAGGTCTTGACCCAAGTGCATTCTATTACCCATTCTTTAATGGCTCTTTTAGGACCAGATCAACCAGCATCTTTGTTTGGGGTTGTCATGGACACAGTTCCTTCTGTTACTTAGTTATTTCTGAGTTCCAGGCTGGAGGTCCTTGAGTCCGGGAGTCCCTTCCTATCCGCTGCCACCTCTGCCAACTCACGTTACCTTCTCGTCCTCACCTGGAGAATGAAAAGAAGGCAGAGCTTTAGGGGGATGGTAAGGGTTGGGGTGCACGTGGGGTAGGGCAGGATGGGGGTCCTCAAGGGCTGTAGACAAGAAATTTGCTTATGCCTGGCTGGTGGAGTCTGCTAATGAACATTTTTGTCCCCTCCCAGGGACTTCCCAGAGACCACCTATCCTTGGGAAATTTGGAACATAAGCAGATATAGGGCCAAGTAGCCGTAATCTTGTTGCCAGACAAGAATGAGGTGAAGGCTTGAGTTCACAGACCTGGTTTTGGGATATTAAACATAAAAAGAATGAAAAAAGAGTTATAGTCAGAATCCCAAGAGGCCATAGGAGAACAAACTCCCAACAGGATTTTAAGTAAAGTTCTCTTTTTCTGTCTTAGCTAAACTCTGGGCGGAAACACAACTCCCAACCTCCTCTTCATCTCACTTCTCTGCTGCCCCCAGTCCCTTTGGGGATGTCAGGGAGGAGAAACTCCCAGCATATGGGTGGCCCTGGGCACCACCCTGTTTCACATCCATAGATGTGTTTGAGCCACATATCTAAGCTCAAGGTGGTAGACTGAGAGTTTTGTGATTTCTACTTTCACTATACATGAACTGGCACAACCTTGAATATATGGAATTTACTTCTGTCTACCCCAGGATTCAATGCTCACGATTATCACTTATGCCCCATTTGTTAAAATGTGTTAGAGAAATTGGTTTCTACATCTTTTCTTTCTTTCTTTCTTTGCTTAGAGTTTAGGGAATTATCACACATTTCCTGTTGCCTCAGTGTAGCTTCATATTATTTTTTATGAACATGATAATGTGCTTGGATATATCTTTTTGTTTTCTAGTGACTTTCATTGGACTTTCATGATATAAATTCACTCTGTCCAAATGTGAGGGCCACATCTTTGTTATCTCCTATGCCTTTGATTTTTCGTTCTTCAGCACGCTGAATATATCACCTCCTTGTGGTCTGTAGTGTTTTTTCTGAGAAGGCTTCTAGGAGGCGTGTTGTACTTGTTTTATGTGTAATTTGCTTCTTTCGTGCTTTCAGAATACTCTTTTTGCCTTTTATCTTGGAGAGTTTGATTATTATGTGTCTTGGAGTTTTTTTATTTGGGTGGAATCTTAATGTTGACCTTTCAGCTGCCTTTACCTGGATATTTGTTTCTGTCCCTCTGTCTGAAATTTTTTCAACTCCCATTATGCTAGAACTGATACAACCCCAAATGTATGAAATTTACTGATTTCTATGCTCTAGGCTCTAATCTAGAGATCACCATTTATGCCCTAATCACTCTACTTATTTTTATTGTGTTAAGAGAAGTCATTTTCTATTTGTTTTCAATTTTCTCTCCTTGCCAGTGCTTTTGTTGAACATTGCAGTAGTTTTTAAATTCTATTTCTGGAGCTAAAATACCACATACAGAATGCAAGTTTTACAGGATTTATAAAATTACACAGTATTGTAGATTTTGTTTGTGGATTCACAACTTTTAAAATTCTGTTGCATAAGAAATAATGTGACTTTAGTCTGAGTGGTATCATATGTGTTTTTAAACAAATTGAGTATAAATTCACATTTTTTCTCTTTTTTTATAGGTTAATTGTTAATTAAATTCAATAAAGAGTATACCATGCATAGGTTAAATATAAACTCTTTATTTAACTGGTTGATGCACCATCATAGAGAAAATAGGTAAGTGATATAGCTCAAATGTACTCAATTTAAAACACAATTTCCAGCTTTGGACAATGGAGTAGGGACTACATGTATACCTGTTTTCATAATAATTATAAGCTGTGTGCTAATGAAATTTGGCAAACTCACGGTTTAAAGAACTCATTGAATATCTGTACTTTAAAAAATACTCCATTTGAGGCCATGTGGTAATTTGCATATACCATTCGCATTATGCTTTTTCCATGGGGCAACTGGTTGTTCTAATGGTTGATGCTCTGTTCAGGGATGGTGGGTCCCTGTTTGGCTCAGGAAACCATTTCATAGAGATGGCCACCAGAAATGCTTCAGTGATCTCTTTGCAACACCTAACATCTTGCTAATTGCCACAGCGAAGCTCATGAGTGGATTTTTATTAGTGAGATTGGTGGCTTACAAATCAGCATGATGAATGTTAGAATTGTACAGAAATACAAAATCTGTGAATCTGCTAAAACATTTTAGAGACAGGTTGCTCTTGCATAAGCAGTATATAAGAATCTGGGTGTGGTCTGTAGTGTATGCTTAGGGATGATACCTGAGGCTTAGACCTTATATGATCCTGTTGCCATCCACTGGTATAGGGGGTTTTGGCCTGTGAAATATTGAAAATCTGAGAACGAGCTTTTCCTGTCAAGTGATTCTTGGAGCACCTACAGAGAACAGAGAGCTTACAGGAGTTTATGAACTATTTGTGCCTGCTTGCTGTGGAATGTGTTGTTAAGTGAATATCTGCATGTGTGGCAGATTTGGTCTGAGACCTACTTTCATTGCAACCTAGTAACATGGTTATAAAGGTGTAACTAGACTTCACCTTTAAGTCTAGATTTTTTTTTCTTTTCTTTTTTTTAATTATAAAGATGTGGGGTACAATTCAGGGTTAGATATACAAACATTGATTATACAGGTACCCTTCTTATTGAGGTGTGCCCCTCCCTCCCCTAGCAGTTTCCCTCAACTGTCAATCCCACCCCCTCCCCTGGCAGTTTCCTACTACTGCCAATCCCTTTCTTATAGTATTATAAATTGCTCAAGGTCTGCTTGTGAGTGAGAACATATAGTACTAATGTGGCTACTCTTACTACCAAACAACACTTAATAATTATGCATGACTAAGTTTAGGACAGATTGCAATATTCAGCTTCTTTAGAAGGAAGATTAGTTAGCCACTAACTAGTCCCATGGGAGAAGTCATATCTCTGCCTCCAAGCATCTTATCAAGTTATTATTTCAGGCTTCATGCAATTCTATTCCTGCAAGGAGTCCAGATAGTATCTATGGGTGTCTCATGACCTCAACCAACTTATTTAGCAGTCCTGGCTGTCACTTGGCTCTGAAGGGTAACTGAAGTATCTGCCACTTCCCTTTCTTCATAGAAGATATCTAGAAAATCCAGTAATCATTCAATAAAGTTGCCTGTGGCAGAAACTCCAATTCATACCTTGTGAATGGTCTAAACATTCTCTGATATGATTCATTGATGTATTGCATAATCAGTTCAGTTGGTCTTCCTGTTGAAAAGAAATTTCCTACACTAGCCATTGTTTTTATAAAAGGTGCTCTTTTTTCCCTAAGGCCTGGAAGAATTGTAATGTGCCTTGAACCATTCTTTTTTTTTTTTTGAGTCGGAGTCTCACTCTGTAGCCCAGACTGGAGTCCCGGCACTGCAGCCTCAACCTGCTGGGCTTCCGGTGATCCTTCTGACTCAGCCTTCCGAGTAGCCAGAATTACAGGCACGCGATACCACGCCTGGCTAATTTTTTGATTTATTGTAGAGATGAGGTCTCGCCAAGTTGCCCAGGCAGGTCTCGAACCCGCGGGCTCAGGCAATCCACTCACCTCGGCCTCCCAAAGCGCAGCATTACAGGATGAGCCACCCAGCCTGGCTTTGCCTTGAGACATTCTTGAAGGAGATAAGAACACTCACCTAGAACTTGACAGTTCTTTTCATGTATTATCAGCCTAGGCCAAGCAGATTTGGTTATTCAACACCGGCCCTTCTTTCCAAACAAGATGAAAGGATAACATAATATTAAAGTCTCTCTGTGCTTAGAGTTTTGAGCTATTGATCAGAGTCCAAACAGGGTTTGCAGGGGAGGGTTTTACTTAAAGACATAAAGAAATATTCATACAATGTTTCCAAGAGTGAGAATGCACAAGTTTCCACAGTGAGAATGTTCGGTGGTCAAATATGTTTAGGAAATTCAGCAGGCTCTGGTCTTTGCTTAGAGAATCCCAGTATTTTTAGCATCATAGAAATGTGTGCAATTATTTTGATTTCATATCTTAGCTATTATAACTAGTGTTGCAATAAATATGGATGTGCATGTTTCTCTTCAACATATTGTTTTCATTTTCCTTGGATATTCCCAGGAGTAGGATTCACGGATTATATGGTGGTTCTATTTTAAATTTCTTTTAAAGGAATGATCATACTATTTGGCACAATGGCAGTGCTCATTTACATTCCCATCAACAGTATGTAAACATTTCTTTTTCTCCACATCCTTGCCAACAAGTGTTTTCTTTTATCTTTTTGATAATATTTATTCTAACTGGAGTGAGGTGGAATGTCATTGTAGTTTTGATTGGCTTTTATGTAATAATTAGTGATGTTGAGCATTTTTTGTTTTGTAAAGCAGCTGACTGCATATACTTCCTTGAAAAACAAATCTATTGTGATTCTTTGCTCATTTTAAAATCAGGTTATCTGGGTTGTTTTTTTTTTTTTTGGTGTTGAGTTTTTAAAGTTTCTTGTATATTATGGACATTAACCCCTTGTCAGATGTATGGTTTTTAAAATGGAGTTGAATTGAATTTTAGAGTTATGAGGTACATATGAGAATTTATTAAATAAATTGCATTCAAGTGAGGTTTGGGCTTCCAGCAAGCACTCTCTCCCCTGGAAGTAGATCTGGTACATGGTGTGTGGTTGTGTGTCCTTATACCTCCTCCCTCTGTCTCTGCTTTAGCAGTGTCCAGTGTTTGTTGTTCCCATCTCTGTGTTCATGTGTCCAGTGGTCAGGACGCATTTATGAGTGAGAACATGCAGTATTCAGTTTTTTGTTTCTATGATTGTTCGCTGAGAATGATGGTCTTCACTTGCATCTATGTTGCTGAAAAATACATCATTTTTTTCTTTATGGCTGCATAGTATTCCATCGTGTGTATGTACCACATTTTCTTTATTCAGTCCACTTTCAATGATCACCTGGGTTGGTCCCAAGTTCTTGCTATTGTGATTAGTGCTGCAGTGAACATATGTGTTCAGGTGTCTTTTTGGTAGACTAATTTATGTTTTGGGGGGTAGATTGCCAGAAGTGGAGTTGCTGGACTGTATGGTAGTTTGATGTTTAGTTCTTAGAGAAAACACCAACCTGCTTTCCACAGAGGTTGAACTAGCTTACATTCCTACCAACAGTGTAGAAGCATTCCCTTTTCTCTGCAGCCAGGATAACAACCGTTGCTTTTTGACTTTTTAATGATAATATTTCTCTTCAACATATTGTTTTCATTTTCCTTGTACCACTTAATTGTAGATTTGATTTATTTTTACCCGATGATTAGTGAAGCTGAGTATTTTTCCATATATTTGTTGGCTACTTTTATGTCTTCCTTTGGGAAATGTCTGTTCACATCCTTTGCCACTTTTTTCCTTTGCCCACTTTTTAATGGGGTTGTTTTGGTTTTTAGGGGTTTTTATTCCTTTCAATTCATTTGAGTCTCTTATAGATCCTGAATGTTAGGCCTTTGCTGGATGCATAACTTCCAAATATTTCTTCCCATTTTGTGGGTTGTGTCTTTATTCTCTTGGTGGTTTCTTTTTCTTTGCAAAACTTTTTAGTCTGTTAAGGTGCCAGCTGTCAATCTTAGCTATTGCTGCATATGCTTTTCAGGACTTGGTCATGAATTCATTGCCTACTCTGATGTTCAGGAGTGTGTTCCCTAAGTTTTCTTCTAAATATCTTATAGTTTGGAGTTTCACATTTATGTCCTTGATCCATTTTGATTAATTTTTGTATATGGTGATAAGTAGGGGATCCTGTTTCATTCTTCTGCATGTGGCTGCCAGTTTTCCCTGCACCATTAGCTAAATATGGTTTTCTTTCCCCAATGTTTGTTTTCATTGGCTTTGTTGAAGATGTGTTGGTTGAATTTCCATTGTTTTATTTCTGAATTCTGTGTCCTTTTCCATCATCCTATGCATCTATTCCTGTATTGGTACCATGCTTTCTTCGTTACTATACTATAGCCTTGTAGTAAAGTTTGAAGTCTGGAAGTGTGATGCTTACAGCTCTGTTCTATCTACTGAGTACTGCTATAGGTATTTGGACTCCTCTTTTACTTTCACATGAATCTATGTATTGTCTTTTCTAGGTCGGTGAAAAGTGTTACTGGCGATATGATAGGAATTAATGTAATAGGAATTGCATTGAATCTGTATGCTATCAGAAATAAAATCTTGATTTCCTTCTGAAATATTTGACTTGATTTTTTATGTATACTTTTACTCTTTGACAGAGTTATCGAGGGAACCTCCTCTACAGAGTGCTTTGCCATTGATGACAATATCAGGTGAGTTGACTTGACTGATCTGAGTAGTGAAAGGTATTGGGGGCATTGATGTCTAAAATTTGATAAATTCAGTGTCTTAGAATTTTTCCTGGGAGAAGTGTGTTCTGGACACTGATTCTAAAATTATTTCTAGAAACTAAGTCTTCCAGTGACCTAAGTCATGTTTACCACGTCTTCTAAATTCAAATAATTTTGCTCTTCAAAGGAATTGGACAAATCATTGTTTTATGTGGTGAATCTATAATGATACGTTAAAGCATTTGGTGGTGTTTCCAGTAAAGCAGAGCAAGTCTCCAGACTCAGTGAAGTATCTCACTTCATATGAGTAAGTCACTTTGGAATGTGGAGTGAGACGGCCATTGATGGCTCTCATCTTTATCCTTGTGAAGACAGGTCTTGCACTGAGGCCAGAAGGATAAAGGAAAATGACAGAAAGGTTTCATAATGTATGTGCAGGGGGGTATACAAGAGTGACCCTGTTGAATTTGCAGACAAGTGTCATATTGGAAATTATATATCCATCTATGTAGAAATAAGTGTTCTTCTAGCTTGAATGTGTGAAAAATATCCTTAGAAGAAAGTAACATTTATTAAAAGTTTATTTTTTAGCTGAGGATTGTAGGACATTGATGTCTAAAATTTGATAAATTCAGTGTCTTAGAATTTTTCTTATTCCTCCCTTGTGGTTCTTACTTGTGTTTTCTGGACATTGCTTGATTCCCATTTTTGGGAATTTTCTGTATGAGCAGAAGAGACTTATAGAAAAAGCAAATGTATTTTGCTGACTAAAGGTCTCTTTGTGCTTGTTAGGCATTTATTAGTTGTGATTTGTTTCTCAGTAATCTCACCTAGAGCATTTCCTGTCACACTGTTCTGAAGGCATTTTACCATGTACTCACTAGTGAAACAATATATTTATTAAAAATTACTTGTGTCTGCACTATAGAAATATTCAAGGAACTTCTCTTGTGCTTCTGTCTTGCCCAGTTACATAACTGTTCACCAGTTGTGCCAATGTTGGAGAGAGAGAGTACTGCCAAAGAGTCAATTAATTGGTCACTGCTGGCAGTTTGTTTGTGTCTAAACAAAGATTACATAGGAAAGAATAGGGACAACAAATGAATGCAAGTAGTTCTTCAAATTACCCCAATTTTTATTTTTAGAACTTTGTCCACCATGGGTAATTGATACAGTCCACTCTTCCACTTATTTAAACTATGCGTCTGCATATTAACTACACTATTTTTGCATCGGGATACCAAATCTGGGGCAAAATTTGGGTAATTTGAGCAAAGCAAGCATTTTCTTTTTCTTTTCCCACTCCAAACACAATAAAGACGTTTTTGGGGCAAATGCAGTAGTCCCTGTGAAAACCACTGCTGTTTCTTACCAGGAAATGGTCTTGCATTTGAAGTAAAAGCAGTAAGCAATGCATGACTTTGACATCTTACATTCACTTGAAACTCAGTTAGTCACTAAACCTCTTTAAACTTTAGATTATTCATCTGTAAACTAGTGATAATAATGCTATTTGAAGTATCTACTGAGTGTTGTTTAAGAAATTCATAACAAAAGTATATAATATGTGTGAAAGTGCTTTGAGAATGCTAAAGCACTATAATTTTTTTGCTAAAAATGCAAAATAACAAATCAGAAATTTATCAATTACAAACTACGTTTGTTCACTTTAGATTGCAGTGTTTATCTTTCTCATTTGATTGAAAAGTGTCTCTTTTGGTCTGTATAACTTCTATAGCATATGCAGTACAAGTAATTTTCCCCAGGTATCTTGCTTTACGACACTGAACTTGATCAATTTTATGAAGTCAAATATAATTGGTAGTTTTTAATGTAATTAATGCTTTTTTATTATATCCAGAAAGTTTCATCTTATCCCAGCATTTAAATATATTCGCCAAGATTTCTTCTCTTGTATTAAAATGTATTTCTTTAGATTTAAAGAAAAGCACAATAAGGGCCCATGTTGTTTTCATATTCTCTATGGATATTTCTCCAAACTCAGGTTTAATTCTATTCACTTTGGAAGAAACTGACTTAAGGATACCTTTAAAACAACCCTGCAAGGATGCTCAAAAACAAATGATGATGTGCTTATTTGTGACATCTTGTCGAAAGCACTTCCTGTGTTGTGTATTCATTCATCACTTGAAAGTTTCACGTTTGCTATGTATGATGTGCAAACGTTTATTTCAACAAGTTTCAACGCAAAAATGTTGATGCCATATATTTAGTGTTGTATATAGTGTTGCATTAATCATGGAAGTACAGATTTCTCTTTGATATATTGATTTTATTTTCTTTAAGTTATATTCAGTAGTGGGATTCCTGGATTAGATGATGGTCTATTTTTAATTTCTTGATAAACTCTTGTATTGTTTCCATAATGGCTGTATAATTCACATTCCAGTTAAGAGTGTGTAAGTGTTCTTTCTTCTTCATGTCCTTGCCCCTGTGTATTTACTTTTGTCTTTTTGATAGTATTCATTCCAAATGGAGTGAGGGCAAATGTTACTTTAGTTTTGATTGGCATTTAATTGATCATTAGTGATTTTAATCTATTTTTTACCTGCCTATTGACCTTTTATACATTTTCTTTAAGAGGATATCTATTCAGGTGTTTTGCTTATTTTTTACTCTGATTATTTGGCATTAATTTTTTAGGTTTCTTATATATTATGTACATTACCACCTTGTCATATGTATAATATGCACATATATTCTGTCCTAGTATAAGTTGTCTCTTTCCTCTAATATTTTTTTTTGCTATGCAAAGTGTTTTCATTTAGTGTAATTCCATTTGGCTATTTTTGCTTTTGTTTCCTGTGCCTTTGAGGTTTTATTTTAAACATTGTTGTCCAGCCCAATATCATGAAGCATTTTCCTCAAGTTTTCTTCTAGTGGTTTCATAGTTTTAGATTTTACATTTAATTATTTAAGCTAAATTGACTTGATTTTTGCATTTGGTGAGAAATATGAAGTTCATGTCATCCTTCTGCTTGTAGATATCCAACTTACTCCACCACATTTATTGAAGACACCCTCTCTTCCTAATTTGTGTCATTGGCACCTTAGTAGAAAATCAGTTGGTTTAGTAGGAAATCACTTGGCTGTAGGAGCATGGATGTACTTCTGGGTTTCTATTCTCTTTCATTGCTCTTAGTGTTTGTTTTTGTTTGTCTGTTTGTTTTTGCCAGTACCATGATGTTTTGAGTATTATGGGTTTATAATACATTGTAAAATCAGATGATGTGATGACTCCAGCTTTGTTC
>NW_007258791.1:0-466 GCF_000164805.1 Carlito syrichta
TTTAGCTAACTAGTGATCTAGCTGACTTAGGTAGCTGATGTAGCTAGCTGGCTGGTTAGCTAGCTGACTTAGCTTGCTGACTTTAGTTACTGAGATAGCCGACTTAACGAGTTGGTTAACTAGTTTAACTAGTTAACTAGTTTAACCTCTTTTAACTAACCGGTAAATGAGTTAACTATATGATTCAACTAGTTGTTTAACAAGTTAGCTAGGTGAATTAACATGTTGGTTGATGAGTCGGCAGTATAGTTAGCTGTTTTAACACGTTGGCTGACTACACAACCGACTTGTTAGCTGGCTTAACAAGTTGACCGACTAGGCAGCAAACGAGTTAACTGGGTTAGATAGTTGACTGACGAATTGGCCAACTAGTCAGCTTTTAACTATTTGGATGGCTGGTGTGCTGACCTAACTAGTCGGCCCATTAGTGGGCCAATTTTTTTGATGGCCTAAATTATTGCCAACT
>NW_007258791.1:486-803 GCF_000164805.1 Carlito syrichta
TAGCTAACAAGCTTACTTAAATAGTTAGCTGCCTATCTAGCTAGCTGACTTAACCAGCTAGCTAACTAGTTAGTGTACTCGTTATGTAACGTGCTATCTAGCTGACTTAGTCATCCAACTTAACTTGTTAGCTAATGAGCTTCCTAGGTGACTCAAGCAGCTGACTTAACTTGTGAGCTAACTAGCTAGCTGGCTGACTCATCCACCTTACTTAACTCATTGACTAACTAGTTAGCTAGCCTACTCAACCAGCTGACTCAAACCGTTTGCTAACAAGCTAGCTAGCTGACTCAACCAGCTGACTTAAACAGTTAGTT
>NW_007258791.1:823-2682 GCF_000164805.1 Carlito syrichta
TTAGCTAACTAGCTAGCTACCTAGCTAACAAGCTTACTTAAATAGTTAGCTGCCTATCTAGCTAGCTGACTTAACCAGCTAACTAGCTAGCTGGCTGACTCATACACTTACTTAACTCGTTGACTAACTAGTTAGCTAGCCTACTCAACCAGCTGACTCAAACCGTTTGCTAACAAGCTAGCTAGCTGACTCAACCAGCTGACTTAAACAGTTAGTTGGCTAGCTAACTACCTGTATCAACCTGCTGACTTAACCCATTAGCTAACTAGCTAGCTAGCAGTCTTAGCAAGCTGATTCAATTAGAAAACTGACTTAACTAACTTAATTAGGTAAGTGACTTAACTACTTATGTAGCTGACTTAACTGGTTGACTTAACTAGTTAGCTAGTTGACTTAACTACCTGAATTAAATAGTCAGTTAACAACTTATCTAGCTGAATAACTAGCTGACATAACTAATTGGCTAACTAGTTAACAGACTTAAGTAGCTGACTTAAATATTTAGCTAACTAGTGATCTAGCTGACTTAGGTAGCTGATGTAGCTAGCTGGCTGGTTAGCTAGCTGACTTAGCTCGCTGACTTAACTAGTTGACTGAGATAGTCGACTTAACAAGTTGGTTAACTAGTTAGCTACCTCTTTTAACTAGCCGGTAAATGAGTTAACTATATGATTTAACTAGTTGTTTAACGAGTTAGCTAGGTGACTTAACTTGTTGGTTGATGAGTCGGCAGTATAGTTAGCTGTTTTAACACGTTGTCTGACTACACAACCGACTTGTTATCTGGCTTAACAAGTTGACCGACTAGGCTGCAAACTAGTTAACTGGGTTAGATAGTTGACTGACGAGTTGGCCAACTAGTCAGCTCTTTTAACTATTTGGATGACTGGTGTGCTGACCTAACTAGTCGAACCATTAGTAGGCCAATTTTTTTGAAGGCCTAAATTTTTGCCAACTAGTTAGCTGAGCAAACTAGTTGGCTGACAAGTTGTCTGACTGTTCTGCCAATTGGTTTGCTAACTTTACTGGTTGGCCGACTAGGTTGCCGACCAGTTAGCTGACTTAATTAGTCAGACTGCAAGTGAGCCGAGAGGTGAGCTGACTTTACTAATTGTCTGGCTAGTGAGCTGACAGGTCAGCTGATTTAACTAGTCAGTCGGTGAGTGAGCTGATTGGTCAGTTGACATTAGTTGGCTGGAAAGTGAGCCGACTGGTCAGAGGACTTAACTCATGGACTGGCAAGTGAATTGACCTGTGAGCCATCTTAACTAGTCGGCCGGCGAGTGATGTGACTGGCAATCTGCCTTAACTCGTCAGATGGCAAATGAGCCGACTGTTGAACTGACTTAACTAGTCAGCTGGTGAGCAAGCCGAATAGCTAGCTAACCTCTTGGCCTATGAGTGAGCCAACAAGTTAGTTGATCTGTTGGCTGACGAGTGAGCCAACTCGTTTTCCGACCAGTTGGTAGGCAAGGGAGCCAATTAATAAGCGGAACTGATGGAAAGCGAGCGAACCCACTAGTTAGATGACCAGATAGCTGAGTTGATACTGATTAGTTAGCTAAATAACTGGCTGATTTGCTAGCTGACTTAACTAGCTAGATGATTAGCTAGCTGGCTATCTAGCAGAAAAAACTCGATAGCAAACAAGCTATCTAGCTCTCTAGCTAGCTGAAGTAACTAGCTAGCTAACTGGTTAGTTAGCTGGCTAGCTGCCTTACCTATCTAGTTGACCAGCTAGCTAGCTGACTAGCAAGCTGTATAGCTAGCTGACTTAACTAGCTAGCTGAATAGTTAGCTGAGTTGCTAACTGACTTAATTAGCTAGCTGGATAGCTAGCTGACTTTACTAGCTGACTA
>NW_007258791.1:2702-8249 GCF_000164805.1 Carlito syrichta
TGACTTAAGTAGCTAGCTGCATGTTTGGCTAGACTGCTAGCCATCTGGCTTAACTAGCTCGCTACCTGGCTGGCTCGCTGCCTCCCTAACCAGATAGTTGGCTGGACAGCTTGCTAGTCAGCTGGCTAAATTAGGCAGCCTGCTGGCTCGACAGTCAGATAGCCAGTCTGTTTACCTATCCTGCCAACCTGCTGGTCAGCCAGCTAGCCAGCTGGCTTTACTAGCTGGTTGGCTACCTGAAAACCCTGCTAATCAGCTGGCATAACTTGCCAGTCACCTGGCTAGCCAGGGGGATAACTAACTGACTTAACTAGCTGCCTTATGTAGATAGTCATCCAGCTAGCCAGCTGGCTTAACTAACTCACTACCTGGCTGGCTAGCTGGCTAGGGAGCCAGCTAGTTAAGTATCGGGCTGGCCAGCTGGCCAGCCAGTAGGCTTAATTAGGCAGTCTGCTGGCTAAACAGTCAGATAGCCAGTCAGCTTAACTAGCCTGCCATGCTGTGATCAGCTGGCTAGCCAGCCAGCTTAACTAGCTGGCCACCTACATGACAAGCCTGCTAACCAGCTGAATTAACTTGCCAGCCACATAGCTAGCCAGCCAGCTAACGAGTTGACTTTCTAGCTGAATTAACTAGATAGCCATACGGCTAGCCAGCTGGCTTAACGAGCTAACCACCTAGTTAGACATCCGTCTAACCAGCTCACTTAACTCGCTGACATAACTAGGTGGGCATCTGTCTAATCAGCTGACTTAATTAGCTAGCTACCTACCTGGCCAGGTGACTAGCCAGCTGACTTAACCAGCTGACTTAACCAGGTAGCCAGCTGGCTAGACAGCTGACTAAACTAGCGAGTGACCTAGCTAGCCAGTTGGCCAGCCACTTGAATTAATTAGCTGACTTAATCAGCTAGCCAGCTGGTTAACCAGCTCACTCAACTAGCTGACACAACAATCTATCCAGATGACTAGCCAGCTGACATAACTAGCTGACAACACTAGCTAGCCTGGTGACTTGCCAGCTGACTTAACTAGCTAGCTATCTAGCTAGACAGCTGGAAAGCCAGATGAATTAACCAGCTGATTTAAATAGCTAGCCAGCTGAATAGCCAACTGACTTAACTAGTTCGCTACCTAGCAAGCCAGTTGGCAAGCCAGCCGTCTTAACTAGCTGTCTTAAAAAGCTTGCAAGCTGGCTGTAGAGCTGACATAACCAGCTAGCTACCTAGCTAGCCAGCTGTCTAGCCAGTTAATTTAACTAGGTTACTTAACTAGCTAGCCAGTTGGTTACTTAGTTGGCTAGCTGACTTAATGATCTTGCTGACAAGCTAGCTGATGACATAGCTGACTTAACTAGCTAGCTGAATAGCAACCTGACTAGCTAGCCACCTATCTGTCTAGCTAACCATCTACCAGAACAGCCTGATAATGAGCCATCTTATCTTGCCAGGCACCTAACTAGCCAGCTGGCTAATCAGCTGTCTTATCTAGCTGAATTAACTAGATAGCCATCTAGCTAGCCAGCTGTCTTAACTAGCTAGCCAGCTGGCTAGCCAACTAACTTAACTCACTGACATAACTATATATCTACCTAGCTTACCAGTTGGTTAGCCACTTGAACTAACAAACTGACTTAACCTGATAGTCAGACGGATAGCCAGTTCATTTAACTAGTTGACTTAAATAGTTAGCCAGCTGGCTAGCCAGCTGCCTTAACTAGTTTACATTCTAGCTAGACAGGTGGCTAGCCAGCGGACTTAAGTAGCTAGATACCTATGTATCCCACTGGCTTCCAATGTGACTTAACTACCTAGCTTCCTAGCTAACCAGCTGGCTAGCGAGGTGAATTAGCTAAGTGACTTAAGTACCTGGCCAGCTGGTAAGCCAGCTAACTTAGCTAGCTAGCTACCCAAGCTAGGCAGGTGGCTAGCCAGCTGACTTAACTAGCTGACATAACTAGCTAGCCAGCTGATGTAATTAGCAGACTTAACTAACTAGCTACCTAGCAAACCAGCTGACTTTACTAGCTGAAGTAACTTACTAGCTTCCTAGCTAGCTATCTAGCAAGCAAGCCGACTTAGCTAACTGACTTAACCGGCTGGCTACCTAGCTAGCCAGTTGAATTTACTAGCTGAAATAACAAGGCAGAGAGCTGTATAGCCATCTGAATTAACTAGCTTTTTAACTAGCTATCGAGCTAGCTAGCTATCTGACTTAATGAGGGGAATTAATTAGATAGTGAGCTGGTTAGCCAGCTGACTTAACTAGTTGATTAACGAGCTAGGCAGCTGGCCAGCCAGTTGACTAAATTAGCTGGCATTACTTTTAATCCAGCTGACTAGCAGACTGACTTAACTAGCTCTCTATCTCTTAGCCATCTTGGATAGCCAGCTTTCTTAACTAGCTGACTTTATTTCTAGCCAGTTGGATAGCCAACTGACTTAACTAGGTCACTACCTAGCTAGCCAGTTGACTAGCAACTGACTTATCTAGCAGTTTTAACTATTGATCTGCTTTCTAGCCAGTTGAATTAACAAGCTTGGTATATAGCTAGTCAGCTGGCTATCCTGCTGAATTAACAAGGTGACTTATCTTGCTAGCAAGCGGTCTAGCGAGCTGACATAACTTGCAAGCTACCTACCTAGCCAGCTGGCTAGTCAGCTGACGTAACTTGGTCACTTAACTATCTAGCCAGCTGGCTAGACAGCTGACATAACTAGCTAGCTACCTAGCTAGCATGTTGTCTTGCCAGCTGACTTAACTAGCTGAATTAACTAGCTAGCCAGCTGGCTGACCAGCTGAATTATTTGCCAAGTTACCTAGCTAACCAGCAGGCTAGCCAGCTGACATAACTTGCTGATTTAAGTAAGGAGCCCGCTGGCTAGCCAGTAGACTTAACTAGCTAGCTACCTGACTAGACAGGTGAATAGTCAGCTGACTTATCTAGCTGACATAACTAGACACCTAATGGTTAGCCATCTGTATTAACTAGCTACATACCTACATAGTCCGCTGGTTTGCAGGCTGACTTAACTACCTAGATACCTAACTAAATTGCTTTCCAGTGTGTTGACTTAACTAGGTGACTTAACTAGCTAGCTAACTGGCTAGCGAGCTGACTTAACTAGCTATCTATCCTGCTAGGCAGCTGGCTAGCCAGTTGACTTAACTTGCTGACTTAACTAACTAGCAAGCTGACTTAACTAGCTGACTGAACTAGCTAGCTACTTAGCTAGCCAGCTGACTTAACTAGCTGTTTTAACTAGATAGCTACCTAGCTTGTTAACATATAGCTAGTTTACTTAACTAGCTGACTTATATATCTACCTAGCTGACATATCTAGCTGACTTAACTAGCTAGCTTCCTAACTAGCCAGAGGATTTAACTAGCTGAAATAACTAGAGAGCCAGAAGGCTAACCATTTGATGTAACTAACTTTTTAACCAGCTAGCCAGCTGACTAGACAACTGACATAATGAGCTGAATTAACTAGCTAGCCAGCTAGTGATCCTGCTGACTAAACTTGCTGACTTAACTAGCTGTCCAGCTGTCCATCTAGCTTACTTAATTGCCTAGCTACATATGTAGCCAGCAGCCTAGCCAGGTAATTTAACTAGCTGACATAACAAAGCAGACAACTGGCTAGCCATCACAAATAACTAGCTAACTACCTGGTTAGGCAGCTGGATAGCCAACTGTCTTAACTAGCTGACATACTAGATAGTTTGATGACTAGCCAGCTGATGTAACGAGCTACCTACCTACATAATCCGCTGACTTGGTTGCTGAATTAGCTACCTACCTACCTACCTAGATAACCTGCTGTCCTGCATGCTGACTTAACTAGGTTACTTAACTAGCTAGCCAGCTGGCTAGCCAGCTGCCTTAACTAGCTCGCTACCCTGCTAGGCAGCTGGCTAGACAGCAGTCTTAAGTAACTGAGTTAACTAGCTATCCAGCTACCTTATCTAGTTGATTTAACTAGCTAGCTACCTAACGAGCCAGCTGAATTAACTATCAGACTTAACTATGTAGCTACCTAGCTAGAAAGCTGGCTGGCCAGGTGACTCAACTAGCTGACATTACCTGCTAGCCAGCTGACTGGATAGTTGAAAAAACTAGTGGTCCTAACCAGCTTGCTAGCTGGCTGGCCATCTGACTTAACTAGATAGTTACCTAGCTAGCCAGCTGGAAAGCCAACTGAATTAACTAGCTGACTTAACTAGCTATGCCGCTTGCTAGCCAGCTGACTTAACAAGCTTGTTTTATACCTAGCCAGCTGGCAAGCCTGCTGATTTAACTCACTGAGTTAACAAGTTGGTAAACTGACTTAACTAGCTGACTTAATCAGTTAGGTACCTAGCTAGCCTGCTTGTATAGATAGCTGTCTTAAGTAACAAGCTACCTAGCTGGCTATCTAGCTAGCCAGGTGACTTAACTAGCTGACTCAACTAGCTAGCTACCAACATGACTAGCTGACTTATATATCTAGCTTCCGATCTAGCTAACTGAATTAACTAACTGAAATAACTAGCTAGCCAGATGACTAGCCATCTGACCTAACTAACTTTTTAACTAGCTAACCAGCTGGATAGCCAACTGATTTAATGAACTGAATTAATTAGCTAGCCAGCTGGTGGCCAGGTGACTTAACTAGGTGACAACTGGCAAGTCAGCTGGCTAGACCGTTTCCTTAAATAGCTGGCTACCTATCTAGCCACCTTGCTGGCCAGCTGACTTACCTAGCTGAATTTAGCTAGCAAGCTGGCTAGCCAGCTCACTTAACTAGCTAGCTGCCCACCTAGCCAGTAGGTAAGCTTGCTGACTTAACTATCTGGCTTGAACAGTTAGCCTGCTGGCTAGCAAACTGACTTATCTAGCTAGCTACCTACCTAGCCAGCTGGCTAGACAACTTACTAATCTAGCTGGTTTAACCAACTACCCAGTTAGCTACACAGCTGATTTAACTCACTGACATCCTTAGGTAGCCAGGTAGCTATCTATCTGACTTAACTAGCTAGCTACCTACATTGCCAATTTGCTTGCCAGCTCTTTTAACTAGCTGAATTAACCAGTTAGCCAGCTGACTCGCCAACACAGTTAACTGGCTTGCTACCTAGCTAGCCAGCTTGCTAGCCAGCTGACTTAACTAGCTGACTTAATCTAACTACCTAGCTAGCCATCTGACATAAATAGTTATCTAACTAGCTAGCTACATAGCTAGCCAGCTGACTTAAATAGTTATCTGCCTATCTAGCTAGCTGACTTAACCAGATGGTTACATAGTTAGCTTACTCGTTATCTAACATTCTAGCTAGCTGAATTAATTATCTTACTTAACTCGTTAGGTAATGATCTAGCTAGCTGACACAAACAGCTGATTTATCTTGTTAGTTAACTAGCTAGCTGGCTGACTAATCCAGCTGAATTAACTGGTTAGCTAACTAGCTAACTAGCCTACTCAAACAGTTGACTCAACACGTTTGCTAACAAGCTAGCCTGGTGACTCAACCAGCTGACTTAACCCATCAGTTAACTATCTAACTA
>NW_007258792.1:0-348 GCF_000164805.1 Carlito syrichta
AAGGGTGGATTTGGTAAGTGAGAGAGACTTAAGATCTGCTGCTAAGGTTTGACCAAACAGGCGGGGGCTATCTCGAAATCCTTGTGGCAGGACTGTCCAGGTGAGTTGTTGTGAATGGCAAGATGTTGGCTCAGTCCATGTGAACGTGAAGATGTTTTGTGAGTCTGCTGCCAGAGCGACAGTGAAGAACGCGTCTTTAAGGTCGAGGACTGAAAAGTGAGTGGCAGTCGGGGGAATTGAGGACAGAATGGTATAAGGATTGGGGACTAGTGGGTGAATGGGGATGACAGCCACATTAATGAGTCTTAGATCTTGTACTAAGCGGTAAGTGCCATCTGGTTTTCATAC
>NW_007258792.1:1806-32238 GCF_000164805.1 Carlito syrichta
CCCACCTTTTTGAATGCTCACAAAAGTTATATAAATCCCTGATAATATCAGGATTGAGAGATCCCTGGGGGGGCCATTGATTTTGATTGTCTAAGGGATATGTAGGCCAGTCCTGTGTGCAGAGGTGAATTAGATGCTTGGGCTTAATATCAGGAGAGAGAGAGAGTAGAGAGATTGTTCAAAAGGCATTTGAGAGGAGAATTGGCCAGCAGAGAGGATGAGCCCCCCATAGGGAACAGGCAGACCCAATGGGGTGTCCCCCGAAGAGTCAGCTGTCCAAGAAGTGTGGCTGTGGCAAAGTCTGTTGTCACAGAGGTTTGGCACAGCCAGGGTTCTCCTGGAGAACCAAGGGGTCAAGGCATCTAGTGCTAGGATTTCCTGAATCAGATAGAGAGCACTTGACCGGGGCGGGGCAGCGGGTGGGGAGTATCTTTACTGCTGGTCGAACAGAGTTTTCGACATGGGACCCCCTTAGAATCTGCTGTGGGCCAAGAGGCATGGCCCAACAGCCGTGGTATTCCTTAGGGAGGGGGGAAAGAGATAGAGAGAATTTTACTAGAACTGCTGTGGGTTAACAGCTGTGGGGCCCCTGGGACCCGCTGCAAACCGGCAGCTGTGGGAGTTTTTAAAGTTTGAGAGAGATAAAGGAGAAGAGGAAGACTTTAGGGTCTGCGGTGGTCTTGAAAGCCAAGGCAGGTGTGTTTTTCCTTGCCCAGGGGTTGGAGGGGGGCGGTTAAAGTCCATTCCCTCCAGAGTTCCCCGGAAAGGTTTTACTCCCTTGTTTGGGGAGGGGGACTTGCCTATTGAACGAGTGCTAGTGTGAATGTGGCTGGGGCGTTCAGAAGGGTGGGAAGAGTCTGAGAGAGCAGGATTGGCCACAGGCACTGAATCGGGATCCTGCCCAGGGGGAGAGACCTGCACAAGGGCAAGAAAGACCTGATTCACAGTGGGACCTAACACCCATTAAGGCCAAGAGTTGAATGAGTCAAAGCGGGATGGGAGGGAGGGAAATCTCTGCCCACTTTTTTGAATGCTTATAGGAGTTAAAGAGGTGGTTTTAGAGTCCTAGGTGGGAGAAGGAAAAACCAGTAGGGGGTCTGCTGTGGCTTTGAAAGCCTAGGCGGGGTGTGGTACCCCCCTCACCTGGGGCCAAAAGAGCCACCGGATGATCAATGGTCAGTCCCTTTCGGGTATCCTGGGGAGGTTGTTAGGTTTTTCAGGTAGGGGTACTTACCTATCCGAGGTGGTGATGGATGCGGTGCTGGCATTCAAGAAAGTGGGCGAAGGCCTTAAGGGGCGAGTGCCACCAGCAACAGGATGGGGCCTCACCTTAGGGTAAGAGAGCTCCCGCCCGAGTCATGGCACCAATGAAGGACAATGGCACCAGTGAGACTCAACACCCTTTGAGGTCAAGAGATTTATTAGAGCAGCGGCTACAGAGAGAGGGAAGAAGGTCTGTAACCACCTGGTAGGAAGGGGGAGTGAGTGAGTGAGGGCGAGAGAGGTCTGTTTTTATCGGTTTGGGAGGGGGCGGTCAGTACTCTATTGGAGTCTGGTGGTGCCGGCCAGTGTCATCTTAGGGTCTTTATTGGAGGGAGCTATGAGGTAGTATTCCTATAGGGAGATAATATTTGTGTATAGGTTTAAGTTTCGCGTGCACAGGAAGAGCAGGAGCTTAGGGCCTTTGTTGTCTTTGTTTGGTTCCATATAGTGTTTTAGCGCCATCTTGGGAGACTCCCTTCTGACTGTTCCCTGTGCCTTTCACCATCTCCATTGTAGTTGTTTATATTAACTTTTGCCACCTGTTCACTGCACCAGCTGCTCACTACTCAATGGACTCTGCTGCATCCTAATGTCATGGTAGAAACCTGAGTTTTTCTCTTTACCATCTGGATTAAGGAATGGTTTCCTTAAATCAAATTGTTGTTGGTGGTGACTAGATTATGCTCTGGTATGGTTCAAATGACTCTTCAAAATCAAATCTCAATTGCTTTTTAGAATAAGAATGGTGATGTAAGCCAAAATGATATTGAATTAATTATGTGTTGGGCCTTTTATTTGCCATATCTCATTCACTTCTAAAAACTTCTGCCAAGTAAATACTACCATATTTACCATTCACCTGAGGAGTAAACTGACCTAGATAAAATGACTAGTCAGTGGACTTAACCCTGACAATTTATGGAGTCAACATTTGTCATAAGTCCTTTTGACTCAAGGGCCATGTTTTCTACATGATTTCTAATCCTTGAGCACCTGGTGCTCAATAAGGGATTAGGAACTATATTTGTCAGATTTTGGAGTCATATCTAGCTCTTTTGAATTGAAACAATGCCATGGAGTTTAGAATGGTATTCCATCCTCTTCCACAATTTTGTCTTTCCATATTCATATTCTGCTGTATTGATTGTCTCCCTAGTTTTCTTCTAAAGTTATAACTATTTGAAAATTTTATTTTATAATAATTCATTTATTTCCTTACATAACTTATAGGCTATTTAACTATAGCATTTCTTTGCATATGGCCTAACATGATGTGATGAAAAACTACTGAAAGCTTGAAAGTAAGAGAGTGACTACAAGCTCTTTCATGATCATAGTGGATGTGGTTTAACAGACTAGCCCAAGGATTATTTGACTCCCTGGGAGAATCTACCTTTATTTGATGTTGCTATTTGTTATCTGATTAGATACCAGATACTGTAAGTTACATGTTAGCATATAGATTTCTGTCTCATAGAAAAGATAACCCTCAAATTATTATGTTTTGCCCTGAAGGACAAGAGACAGTTTTTATATAACTTAACTAATTTATTCTACCATGCTTTTATTTTTTTTTCTTAAATGTTTTTGCTGGAGGCCTAGATAAATTCATCCTCCTTAAATTATGTGAGAACCATATTTACCATTTTACTGGTCCCTTCACTAATTAATGTGTTGAATGCAATTTTAAAATAGTGTTCCAATATTTGTATGAAAATACAATTTTTTTTTTTTTTTGCTGTGTCTTCATGTCAGTGCTAATGTTGAGCAAATGTAGTCTTTCTTCAGTTTATTTCAGCTTTACAACCAACTCCGCTACAAAATTCTTATGGCTGTTTGCACTTGGTGCTTCTTTTTACATTATGTTTGGTGAAGTAGCAAGACAGTTTAGTGTAGTGGACTACACTAGATAAGACAGTTTAGTGTAGTGGACTAGAGCATGAACTCTAATCCCAGGCTATGTGGATTTAATTTCTGATTGCCACTAACTAATTCTGTGCCCTTAGATAAGTCATACAACTTTTATGACTCAATTTCCTCATCTGTAGGATGGGGAACTAGCAGTGCCTAGGCTTTCGAGGCATTGTGAAAATTAAATGTGCTAATACTGTAAATGTAAAGCATTAGAACAATACATGGCAAAGAGTCAGTGCTATGTAAACTTTAACTATTAAAACTTAACCATTAAAATAATTTTCTTTATTATAATAGCTTTAGGAGTACAAATAATTTTTGGTTACATGGCTGCTTTGTATAGTGGTGAAGAAGAGTCTAGGCTTTAAGTATGCCCATCACCCCTGTTAATGCACATTGTATCCAATATGTAATTTTCATCTCTCTTGCCCTTCCTATTCTCATCCTTCTGAGTCTCCAATAAACTTTATACCATAGAATATGATTTTAACTTTTGTAAAATTGTATGGTAACAATGATTAATTTTATATTATTTATTCTCTCATTCCTTTGTTTGTTCACACATTCAGTTATTTGGTTTTATAGATATTTCTTATGAGCCTGATACGGGTCTTATCCTGGGTGCCTAGGATGTAGCAGTGAATAAAACAGAGTAAATTCTTGCTTTCATGGAGCTGAGAGGAGAGAATATAACCCAGAGGATGATATAAAATGTGGAAACATTTATTTAGAGCTGTGGGTTTCAGTCTTGCATGAATATTACCTTAGATGCTTGATAATGATGTAATTTTGAAAGTGCCAACCAGGGGTATTCTTTTTTTGGGGGGGGCATGCTAATCTTCTCTGTATCATTTCAATTTTAGTATATGTGCTGTGGAAGGGAGCACAAGGGATATTCTAACTAAGTTTTTCATGGGAGTCAAATGTCTTTACCTTAACTGCTCTTTAGGAAATTCTAATGTACTTAGTATTGGGAACATACTTTGAGGAAGGAAAAAATCTGGACTTTTTTCACATTTTTTGACAATTTACTGTCTTCTGTTTTCTTCCAGGCAATAATCAAATCACAACAAATAAAAAATAAGGTCATTTTAGGGAACCTGAACTCCAGGATTTTTCCTCTTAGTTTTGGGATTTGTATGTTTATTCTCTGAACATTTAGACATATAACCTTGGTGAGTTACATTTCATCTCATGTCTGAACCTCAGTTATATCATTCTTAGAAGATCATATTGGACAAGATGACAGCTAATATTTGTTCCAGTTCTAAATTCTATAGACAACACAAAAAGTTAATTATATAAATATCACTTCATGATCCAATATTTGTTATGCTTACTGCATATGTTAATTTATTAATATTGGGATTCATTAGTTAATACCAGAATTAATTAGTACAACAGATTATTAACTTGTACCAAATTTTGTTTGGTTTTATTTTATAAGATATGCAGTAAAGCAGATCTTCCTCCAGTTAGTCTTCTGTAACTGATCTGTCTTGCAATACTGACTAATGAAAAACAGCTAATTATTATGCTTCTAATAATTTACTGAACTGTATCCTGGCACCTAAAAGCTATGCTCATAGGTAGCTGGAACCATGCTGCATGGGCATGCCTGTGACTTCCAGTGTTCAAGGAAGCCTGTGAGTTACATATAGTGTCTAATGAATTATGTATAATGGTAAGAAATGAGCTAAAACGTGCATACCAGCCAGGGGAAATATGAACCATGATAGCACTTGGAGCAGTGGGCCAAAGCTGGCTGCCAGGCCTATGTTTTGCTTTGAATTTCTTTGTAAGCAATGCATGGCTTATTCAGCCTTCAATCATTTAAGAAAATAAAAATAAATTAGACTTTCTCAATACATTTTTTTCTGAATCTGTGATCAGTGATATTTTGTAAAAAGAGCATCATCTTCTCCAATGTTCTACACTTATTTTTTTCATCACTTTGTTTAATCTTACTATATTTTACAGGATTTGTTTCTGCAGTTGATAGGTAGAAAACTGTAACCTGTTATGTGCTGAATCTCTAAATAGCTTCTTTCATAATTGTTATAATTTTTTATTACTCTAGATATAATACATAAAGCAAATCTAAAATTGAAAATATCTTGACTGTAAACTCTTTCACTAGATCAAAAACTCATTAAGAACAGAAGCTAAGAGTAATCTTTGCTTCTTCCCGTAATACCTAATATCTGCCTTCTCCCATCATGCACACTTGTTATTCGACAAATTTATTGATACACTTAGAAAAAGTACCTGGCACTTATCTAAACACTGAGGGAGCAGTAGTGCATGAGATGCAAAAGAACAGTCCTTTTGTAATGACTGTTAGTGACCTAAGTTAGTGACCTAACCAAGGTAACTCCATTTTGTAGTAGTTCCTCCATTTTGTGGTATTTCCTCCATTTTGTCTTCCGGTTCCCCCTCTCACCTCTTCTCTGTGTGACTGCCCTAAGCTTTTCAGTAGGCTATAAATCATGTCCCATAATTTATGACTTTTCTCTTCCCTCTCCTGGAGGGCTACAACATTCCTGAAACAGTTCTGTCATGCTATGTAATTTACAGTCTCCCCTCCTGCAGTTAATTTACACTTCCTCCCTATGGTTTAATAACCTGTACTTTGAAAAAATTGCCTTTGTTTCCTACCCAGAACCAATAGTCTGTAACCTTATGGTTTTTGCTATATAAGCCCCTTGCTTGCTTCATTCAGGGTTAAGAGTCTCTTTCTGATGTAAGCCTACTCTTGACCACCGGCATTAAAGGACTCAATATTTGACTCTCAGTGTGTTGGTGACTCCTTGCTTGAGGTGCAGTGATAACATTTAGGGGTCCCACCGAGATTGCCAAGCCCAGAGGTGACCTCACTCCAGCTCTCCTTGACTTGGTGAGGAAGTTAGAGGGGAGGCACCCCCTGAGACATTCCAGGGCCCCATAACCTCTCATCCAGGCTGGAGAAAGTTGAAACGACTGCTGGCTTCCCATCACCTCAAAAATATTCCATCTGCATTCTCCTAGGTGGTAAGAATCTGTTCTGTTTGTGGCCATTCTATTAAGGGAGTCACAGGCTGAGAAGGGTGTCCCTTAGGTGCTATTCCTTAGGCCAAGACATTGGCTGAATAGAGTCTCAGTTCAGTTTCTGATTTCAGTTTTGGTTTCCTCACTGGTTTTGACAATATGGGGTCACAGACTTCTTGACCCTCCAGTCCCCTGGAATGCATAATACAAAATTTCTCAGTTGAATTTACTGAGGACTACGGCAACTGCCTTTTGAAGGCAGACTCCAGACTTTCTGTGAGACTGACTGGCCTTCATTTAATGTTGGATGGCCCACTACTGGGTCTCTGGATGCTTGCACCACTCAGTCTGTCTGAAAGGTCATCACAAGGACTCCTGGTCACCCTGACCAATTCCCTTATATCAACCAATGGTTAAATTTAGTCCAAAATTCCCCTCCATGGTTAAAGGTATGTTCTCTCAAAACTTAGGACCCTTCTTGCATACTTGTCTCCAAGTCTTTTTGTCCTCTCCAGTCATGTTCATCTGCTCCACAGTCTTCCCCTGTTTTTCCCCCTTCTGAGCCTACCCCTAAGTTCTACCCTGTCTTGCCTCCCCCTACTGAGGATCCTATGGAAGACCCAGTCATCTCTCATTCTCATTCTGACTTAGTCCCTCACCTTCCTCCACCTTATAACCCACAAGCTACTTCACCTACTGTCACTTCTTCCACCTCCGCTTTGCCCTCTCTGCCCCTGGCTTCTTACCTCCAATCCTGAACAGATCTGGCCCCTCTCCTTCCCCTCTGAGAAGTTTCCCCACTGCAGGGGTCAGATCAGACTGAGTGATCCTTTTCGGTGTATGTTCCTTTTTCTACCTTTGATTTGTACAATTGGAGAGCTCAAAATTCGCCATTTTCAGAGAAACCTCAGGTTCTGACCTCTCTGGTAGAATCAATCATGTGTACTCATAGCCCCACCTGGGATGATTGCCAGCAGCTCCTTCTAACCCTATTTACCTCTGAGGAGTAAGAGAGCACATCAGAACTGAGGCCAAAAAGTCTGTTCTAGCCTCAACTGTTGGCACAGTGGAGGAAAGTCAGGAAGTTTAAAAGGAAGTATGTCACTTTTCTCATCCAGATTGGGAACCTGACACTTCTGTAGGGTCCAGGGTATTAGATACCTATCACCAGACTCTATTAGCTGGTTTGAGGGGAGCAGCCCAGAATCCTATCAATCTTTCCAAAACTACCAAAATTCTTCAGGATCCTGAGGAGTCACTGAGGGCATTCCTTGAACATCTTCAAGAGGTGTTCCATACCTATATCCTGTTTGATCCCTCAGCACCTGAAAATACTCAGGCCATTAATCTGGCTTTTGTGACCCAGGTGGCCCCTGATATCTGCAGAAAATTACAAAAACTTGAGGGCTTCACAGGAATGAATATCTCCTAGCTGCTCGAAGTAGCCCAAAAGGTTTTTAACAACTGTGATGCTAAAAACAAAAACATATTGCACAGGAGGCAGATAAAATGGCCAAACGTCAGGCAAAAATATTGGTAACTGCCCTCTAAGCCTCCTGGCCTGACTCAAGACTACCACACCAGAAAAAGGGGGAGACTAGAAAAGAACAAAAGGGGACTGAACATTCCCTGCTGGCTAAGGATCAATGTTCATATTGCAAAGAATTCAGTCACTGGAAAAAAGATTGTCCCCATTGCCCCAAAATGGACAACCCTAAACCAGTCCTGGATTTGCCCGCTGCTGGAGGGACTGAAAATGTCTCTGACTGAAGAGACCAGGGCTCTTTTTCCATAGGCTTCCAAGAGTCCATGGTAACTGCAGCTACCAGGGGCTATCCAGTTCAACTCTTAGTGGACACTGGGGCAGAGCTTTCAGTCCTAAAGTCACCATTAGGATCCATGTCCAACAAGCAAATTTCTGTTCAAAGGGCAACAGGTACAATTACAAAATGCAAGTTCACCTCTGTTCAGATCATTGACTTAGGTCAAGAATGGGTCACCCACTCATTCCTAATAACCCCTGACTGCCCATATACCCTCATGGGCCAGGCTGGGATTTGCTTCAAAAGTTAAGAGCACCTATTGTGTTTTCACCTGACAAAACTGAAATGTTTATTCCCACTGCCTATCAAATGCTTCTAACTGTTCCACTTTCTAAAGAGCATCTTCTGACTCCTCCACAGAGAATGCCTCTTCAAGTTTGCTTCAGCAGCTACAGCAAGAATATCCTTTGGTCTGGGTGGAGACAAATCCACCAGAACAACATCACCCCCTGGTTTGATAAGTCTATTGGCATCAGCCATCCCAGTCAGAGTACATCAGTACCCTATGCATTTGCAGGCTTGAAGGGGAATTGCTTCTCATATCAAAAGACCTTTAAAGACTGATATACCAACATCATGTGAATCAGCATGAAACACTCCTTTCTTGCCAGTTCAAAAACTGGGAGCCTCTGACTACTGACCAGTTCAGGACTTGAGGAAGGTCAATAAGTGGGTTGAAACTATCCATCCTACTGTTCCCAACCCTTACGCTTTACTCAGCTTACTTCCTCCTCAACACCAGTTTTACACTGTTTTAGGTTTGAAGGATGCATTTTTCTCCATTCCCTTGTCCCCCATTAATCAACCCATTTTTGCCATTGAATGGATGGATCCAAATTCAGAGGATACTAGTCAGCTGACTTGGAACTGGTTGCCACAGGGATTCAAAACTCCCCGAGCCTTTTTGGGGAAGCCTTGCAACAGGACCTAATGGGGTTCTATGCCTCGCACCCTGGATGTACATTGCTCCAGTATGTAGATGATTTCTTGCTTATGGCAGCAGATTTGGAGACTTGTTTAAAAGACACCAAGGCTTTGTTGCAGCTTCTCCAGGACCTGGGCTAGTGTGTATTGGCTAAAAGGGGGCACAACTCTGCTTAGCCAAGGTCTCCTATTTAGGATATAGGCTAAAAAAGGGCAAGTGAATCCTAACCATGGCCCAGAAGGAGATGATCCTTTGAATCCCCACCCCAGCCTTGAAAAAGCAGGTACAGGAATTCCTGGGGGCAGTGGGATACTGTCGGTTATGGATCCCGGAATCTGCTGAAATTGCCAAGCCCCTATATTCAGCCACAGCAGGGGATCAACCTTTAATATGAACTGCCAATATGAGGAATGAGTGTTCCAACAATTGAAAATGGCTCTTAGCTGGGCTTGGTGGCTCAGCCTGTAATCCCGTGCCTTTGGGAGGCTGAAGTGAGTGGATTGCCTGAGCCTGCGGGTTCGAGACCCGCCTGGGCAGCGAGACCTCATCTCTACAATAAATCAAAAAATCAGCCAGGCATGGTAGCGCATGCCTATAATTCCAGCTACTTAGAAGGCTGAGGTGGAAGGATCGCCGGAGCCCAGCAGGTCGAGGCTGCGGTGACCGGGAGCAGCCACTGCACGCCAGTCTGGGTGACTAAGTGAGACTCCAACTCAAAAAAAAAGAAAGAAAGAAAATGGCTCTTACCCACGTCCCAACTTTAGCCCTCCCAGATGTTACCAAACCTTTCCACCTGTTTATTCATGAACAGCAGGGAATCGTGAGCAGGTTTCTTACCCAGACCTTAGGACCATGGAGGCGACTGTGTCTTACTTGTCAAAAAGGCTGAATACAGTGGCCTCTGACTGGCCATCCAGTCTTCATGCCATCACCACTACAGCTATACTAGTTAAGGAGGTGAACAAACTGACTGTTGGTCAAAACCTAACCCTGACTGTTCCCCATGCTGTAGAGGCCCTACTTTTGGGGGCCACTGACTGTTGGATGTCAAACACACCCAATGTCAAAGTCCCCTAACTGTCCAGCCTAGACTAACTTTCTCACACTCAGAGCCTCAATCCAGCTACTCTGATGCCTGATGATGGTTTGAAAATGACAGTTCATAATTGTGAGTGTTTGTTGGATGTCTCTCAAGCCAGCCATTCCGATCTTCGGGATACTCCCCTAGATCAGACTGATGCTGACCTATTCATGGATGCCAGCAGTCTGGTAATAAAGGGAATCTGCAAGGCTGGTGTGGCGGTAACCACAGTTCATAATCTTGTCACACAGTCTTTTCCCAACAGCACATCTGCCCCAAAGACTGAGCTAATTGCTTTAACCCAGGATTGTGCTGGGGAACAGGAAGATGGGTAAATATTTTTACCGACATCAGTTATGCTTTTTCTACTCTCCATGGCCATGCCACAATCTACAAAGAAAGAGAACTTCTTACCATGGTGGGTAAGACTATAAAAAACAAAGAGGAAATTTTAGCCCTTCTAGAGGCTATATGGTTTCCCAAAGAGGTAGCAGTCATTCTTGCAGGGGACACCAAAAATCAGACACACCAGAGGCAACAGGAAATTGCCTAGCTGATCAGGCAGCTCATGAGGCAGTGGAGCTTCCACTTGAGCCCTTCACTATCCTGCTAATTAAAACTTTTCCAGTTTCCTCACTTCCAAAACAGCCCACCTATACCCAAGAAGAAGAGGAGCAAGTTGACCTAGCGGGAGCACAAAAAGAAACCTTAGAACGGTGGATAACTAAGGACTCCAAAATCATCCTCCCAGTTGCCTTGGACGTACTCTGATAAATCAACTTCATTCTACTACCCACCTGGGAGGTACTAAATTACCTGAAATGCTAAACCAGTACTACTACATTCAAGACTTAAGAAGACTCACTAACACAACCGTGAAAACATACCCATCTTGTGCACAAGTAAATGCAAAACAAGGACCAAACCCACCAAATGGTATCAGGGCCTGGGGACTGAGCCCCAGAGAAACATGGGAAGTGGACTTTACTGAGGTAAAACCTCCTCATGTGTGTTACACAAATCTACTGGTTTTTGTGGACACTTTTTCGGGATCGGTGGAAGCTTTTGTCACAAAAAAATGAAACCATATTTATGGTCACAAAGTTTTTATTAAATGAAATTATTACTAGGTTTGGGCTTCCTCTCTCCATTGGCTCTGATAACGGTTCTGCCTTTACCTCATCCATAGCCCAAATGGTTAGCAAAGCACTAAATATAAACTGGAAGTTACATTGTGCCTACCGATCACAAAGCTCTGGATAGGTAGAACACATGAACCGAACCTTAAAAACTACTTTAACCAAACCAAATCAATAATGGAGACTGGTGAAAAATGAATAAGTCTTTTACCCTTGGCCCTCCTCCGAGTCTGATGCACCCCTTACAAGACTGACTTCACCCCATATAAAATCATGATTGGAAGGTCCCCTCCCTTACTACCTTGATTAGGATACCCTATCCTTGAAGAAATTACTAATCAGTCTTTGTTAAAGTATCTCCAGTCTCTCCAACAGGTCCAATTTGCTGTCCACTCCAAGGTCTGTGCCATTTTACCAACTCCCTCCTCCATGCCCCATCACCCTTTCTAGTCTGGGGATCTGGTCTACATCAAAAAGTTCCAGAAAGAGGGGTTAACTCCTGCATGGAAAGGATCCTTCATCATCATCCTCACCACTCCTACAGCACTCAAAGTTGACAGAAGACCAACTTGGATTCACCACTCCCTAGTCAAAAAGACCAAGGACAGCAGTCAACAATGGATGGCCACGGCTGGATCCGACCCTCTCAAGTTAAGACTTTCTTGCTCTGGTGTTGTTTCATAGCCAGTCTTCTCCCTAATGGACATGCTAGAAATCCTGCTTATTTTTTTTCTCTAGCATTTTTATGTCAGGAAAGGTGCTAGCCAACCAAAATTGGACATATAAGCAGGAACTGTCTGTATTATTCAAGGTTAACCTATCTGACCTCCTAGCTCTCTCCCTTAAAACATATACCTCCAACTCTCTCCCTGGCACCCATCATACTGGAACTCCTTATTTTAACCTACACACCTCTTCTAATCTGCAAACAGTAGAATTTTATCTTTGCTCCGGAAGTCCCTCTGACCAAAATGTGATAGGGCTGATCACCTCTTCTGCCCTTACTGGAAATGTGTCAACTCATCCTCTAGCAGGCCTCTAGCCCAAACCCAACTCAGGTGCTTATATACATAAAAGTTAACCATCCCCTCCACTATTCTTGGAGTACAGGCTTCACCTGGGGTATATGAGCTTATGTAACTGGCTATGACCAAGGTGCCCTGTTCACCATCCAATGACATACACTCACCTACAAAACTTTGGCTAAGCCAGTAGGACCATTGGCAGAACTAGCAGACCCTTTGTTTAGTTATCATTAACCTCTACAACCTATAGAAAGCACTATTACCCGGAGCATGCCCACTCAACAACTAAAGCCAATTCTACAGCCTCCTGTTCTATTTCCTATGCTAATGAGCATGCATGACCTGCTCAACATTACATTGCCCCAGCTAGCCTTGGATTGTTGACTCAATTTAAAATCCAAACCCCTATATTTTATAGGCCTTGGGGTCAAGGCTCCCATCGTCAGCAATGCTGATAAAACTAAATGCTCTCTGGAAATTGTTGACATCACAATAGGAGACACAACTGGTAATGCATCCTGCCTTTTAACTTCAGGCTTCAATGTAACAGTGACTCTTTTTTTTGGACATTTGTAATCTATCTCTCACCCTAACCATGTGGCCCCTACCAACACTTGGTTAGCGTGCTCTGCAGGACTCACAGAATGTATTACTACTGAAAAGTTAAACAATGATCCTACCTTATGTGTTAACATTCATGTACTTCCCCAGGTATATGTTTATAGTGGCCCTAGGGAACCCTTTTGCTGACCCCTCCTGACCTCCCCGCCACTTGTTGGAAATGTACTACCCCTTTGCTAGCACCTGCCTTAATAGGCCTCAGGGAGCTGGGACAGCAGCTCTAAGCACCACAGCCCTAGTCCACAGTGAACTAGATTTAACCAACCTGGCTTGAGAAATGGATGCAGACATAGGAAACCGTCAATTTGCCATGGATCAGCTCCATGACCAAGCGGCATCATTAGCAGAAGTTGTGCTCCAAAATCACAGAGATCTATATTTACTATTCCTGGAGGAGGACTCTGTGTAGCGCTAGGGGAATCATGCTGTTTCTTTTTTTTTTTTTTTTGAGTTGGAGTCTCACTCTGTCGCCCAGACTGGAGTGCAGTGGCTGCTCCTGGCCACCACAGCCTCGACCTGCTGGGTTCCGGCGATGCTTCCGCCTCAGCCTTCCAAGTAGCCGGAATTACAGGCATGTGCTACCACGCCTGGCTGATTTTTTTATTTATTGTAGAGATGAAGTCTCACTGCCCAGGCGTGTCTTGAACCCACAGGCTCAGACAATTCACTCACCTCAGCCTCCCAAAGGCGCGGGATTACAGGTTGAGCCACCGAGCCCAGTTCATGCTGTTTCTATGCCAATAAATCAGGAGTCATTAAAAACACTCTCCAAAAGGTTCAAGAAAATTTGGAAAGAAGAAAAAAGGAAAGAGAAAATACCAAAGCTTATTTGATTGGAACCCATGGCTAACCACTTTAATTACAGGTCTGGTTGGCTGACTGCTTCTCCTCTTTCTTGGTCTGCTCATCAGGTCTTGTATATTAAATTGGATAGTCTGGTTCATTAAACAATGAATCACATCTATAAAACTCATATATAAACCGGACTCGGTGGCTCAGCCTGTAATCCCACGCCCTGGGAGGCTGAGGTGAGTGGATTGCCTGAGCCCATGGGTTTGAAACCCACCTGGGCAACTTGGCGAAACCTCATCTCTACAATAAATCAAAAATTAGCCGGGCGTAGTAGTGCACACCTGTAGTTCCAGCTACTTGAGGCCCATTACAACCCTCTGCCCAAGTTAAATGAGTCAATGCTTTGATTCATTAACAACTAAAAGTAGGGAATGAAATGGCTATTAGTGATCTAAATTAGTGACCTAACCAAGGTAAACTCGTTTGTAGTAGTTCTTCCATTTTGTCTTCCAGTTCCCCCTTGCATTCTTTCTCCGTGGGACCGCCCTAACCTTTCCAGTAGGCCATAAATCATGGGACATGATTTATATCTTTTCTGTTCCCTCCCTTGGAGGGCTATAACATTCCTGAAACAGTTCTGTCCTGCTATGTAATTTACATCCTCCCCTCCTGTAGTTAATTTACACGCCCCCCCCCACCGTGTAATGACTGGTACTTTGAAAAAAATCTCCTTTGTTACCTACCCAGAACTGAAACTCCATAACCTTATAGTTTTTGCTATATAAACCCCTTGTTTGCATCATTTGGGGTCGAGAGTCTTTTTCTGACTTGAGCCTACTCTTGACTGCCAGCATTAAAGGACTCAATATTTGACTCTCAGTGTGTTGGTGATTCCCTACTCACGGTGCAGCTATAACACTTTGATAGAGTTTGTGTACTGGTGGCCCACAGTAAATGTTTGTTGAATAATATGAGCAATTCTAACATTATAACTTATTTGTAGCCTAAGAACTAAAGGAAATTCCAAACGTCCTGTTCTTCTCTCTCTCAGTCTTTTCCTAATGTCTTCCCTAAGATCTAACTACATATTTTTGTTTTTGCATATAGTGAGTTTTCTCTCTTATGTGCATTTAGCCTTCCTCATACCCATTAAAAATAATCTAAAACTGCTGGGTGCAGTGACTCAAGCCCATAATCCCAGCACTTTGCGAGGTTGAGACAAGAGGCTTGCTTGAGCCAAGGGTTTCAAGACCAGCCTGGGCAACATGGTGAGACCCTGTCTCTACAATAAATAAAAAAATTTGCCAGGCATGGTAGAGTGTGCCTGTAGTTCCAGCTTCTTGGAAGACTGAGGCGGAAGGATCACCTGAGCCCAGCAGGTCAAGGCTGGGGTGACAGGGAGTGTGCCACTGCACTCCAGCCTGGGCAACAGAGTGAAACTCCAACCCAATAAATAAATAAAACCTTCTTTAAGTATATATATGTGTGTGTGTGTGTGTGTGTGTGTATAAAATCTATTTCTATCTCCCTCTATCTATCTATCTAGCTATCATCTATCTATATCTAATCAATTTTTTACTGCCACAGATGAGCTCACTATACTGTGGGATGGGAATATTTTGAAAATAAATCAGCTATAGTCCCATCATTGGCTTTTGCATTATCTCTTTAAAAAAAAAAAAAAAACCAACACTTTATTTTTGTGCTTAAACACCTACTTAACTCAATATTTACCCCCTCCAGAAATCCCTCCCTGACCCTTTTTTCTTACTTAGGGTTTGTCAGATACTAGTCCTTTGTCCTCCCATAGATCTCTGAACTCAGTTAGTTATAATCTAATGCACAGCAATTTTTAAATTCTATTTCTAATTTTTCTCTTTGTCTGAGAGCTTCCATTCATCCATCAAGAGCCAGCTCTGTAAATGATCACCTTTGTTAAATTTGTTTGGCTAACTTCTTTAGATGTTAAGCTATCATTACCTGGTGCTGACCAAAGTTAGGTCATTTATCACATCCTTCTCTATTATTTATTCAATAATATGTTTTATTTGGTTCTGTGTCCTCAGAACCTAGCACAAGATCTGTTGCATAGTAGATGTTAGATCAATGTTGACTAAATTGAATACGTCAATATCCTATATGTTAGTGCCTAAAAGGATAGAGGCCAAAATGGAGTTTCTTTGGTCACCTTGAGTGGGCCTTGTCATGTGCTTAGATCAATGAGGCACACACAGCAATAATCATTAACTAGAAGAACAGCCAGTTTTCTAGGCCCCTGGGTGAGTTTCATTCTACTTTGTCACAAGATTTTAAGATTAACATCTTTTTTTCAAGAATTTGCCTCCCAGCTATGTGCCTGTGACTGACCCACCCATTCAGCTACTGACCCTCCTTTGTCTATTTGCTCTTGACTGACCCACCCATTCATCACCTACAGATGCAAGAAACAGACCATCACCCTATCAGCATTGCCACAGCCCATGTGTTATCTCACCCAAGAATGCTTGCCTGCCTCTTTGAAAGAAAGTTTATAAACCCCTATCCTTGAACATTTGGTGTCATACTCTTAGTGTCTGGCCCTTCCCTTCTCTTGGGGAAGTCAATAAACCTTTTTCTCTGACCTACTCTTCATCTTCTGTGCAAATCTTTGCTTTACCAACAGGGCCGATTCAACTCACTGACCTAACAGTGCCCAACTAGTTATTTTTTCTCCACATATTTTTGGAATCTGCCTGTATTCGTCAATTCACTTGGAAGAATGATTCCTTAAACATGTAATAAAATCTATTAAGCTTTCCTTCAAGGGTTTGCTTGCAGTGACAGCAGTAAAACTCAAATTCCCCTTGATAACATTGTATGGCCATAATTCCTGCTGGGAGTTCTTCCTTACTGATAATACAAACCAGTAGGGACTGGCTTCTCCACAATTCTGTGATTGGTAGAAGAAATTAGCATCTGGCATTATCTTTTGTTTTCTGTGAAATAAGATTTTATTTTTATCTACTGGTACACAAAAGTCCTTCTACACATGTTTAAGTGCCTTAATATTAAAGATTTATTTTTATTTTTTGGTTCTTGGTAGCTCTACAAAGAGCTCTAAGGAGATATTTTTCAGCCAAACTTATATCCTTAAGATGACTTCTACTTCTTTTTATATTAGCTCTCCCCAGGTAGATCAAACCAATGAATGCATCAGCTAATGAATAAGTGTGTATTTATGGCAATGTAAAGAAGGTAAGCCCTATGAGGATTCCAGTTATGCCATACTCCTAAAACACATGCACATGCTATGTCAGGGATTCCAGGTTCTGCATCCTCCCTCAATCACAAATCTGAAAGTAATTTCTGTTTCAAAATAAATCGATCCCTAGTATTTTTGTTTTGTTTTTTTTCAATAAAGAATGCTAGGATTAGAAGAGTGTGCATAGTATACTCCCATCTCTATAAATAGAAAGAAAACTATATTTACTTTTATCTAAAGGATTCTTCAAAAATTGACAAAAGTTGCCCTTAGTTAGGGAAAATGGTTATCAAGAGTACAGAGATGGGAGGCAAACTTTTTCCTACATAACTTTTTGTGCCTTGTGAATTTTGAATCATGAGGAATATTTATTGCTTATTCAAAAGTAAAATAAAAGGTATGTCTGGCAAAAGACTAATTTCTTAGTTCAGTCATTTGAGAGTGTGATGGGTTTCATTGTAGACAGGGCACTTGCATCTCCCGAGACCTTTCCTACCCTCCTTTCTTTTTCTTTCAGATATCACCAGTGAATTATTTTCTTCTACTGGTTAATACTAAATGGACTCATATGATAACCTACTACATCTGGGGCTCATTTTCATCATAAACCTTTCCCCATACAGATGTCACATAATCAAAACATGAGCACCTCCTCATTTCTTTTCCATAACTTTCCAGAGGCCAATTAGGCAAAGATTTCCTTCCCAAATTTAAGTAGTTCTGAGAGAAGAGAGAGAGAGAGGAAAACAACAACAATGATGACTAAAGTCATCAAATATATTTTGTGTAACTATGGGATATGACTGAGTAATTTACATTTCTGTTGAGAGTTTTGTTTCACTTGCCCTGAAATCAAATCAATGGGTGACAGAAGGAAGTAAACAAACATTTGTTAAACCACTGCTGCTATATGTGGAACTTTTGGAAAGTTGCTTTCTATTTATAGTTATATGAACTATAACTAATTTACTTTATCCCCTCAAACTCATCTGAGAGAGTTTTTTTGTTGTTATTATTATTCTTGTTATATAATTGAAAAAACAGATGAGGATATTGAGTAACTCATCCACGTATGTAACCTGCCTGACACCAACGCTGTTTCTAGCAAACTCCTGTAAACTGTGAAAAAGATATAAAAATAATAGACTTTAAAAAGCTTGTTTCTGTGTTTCAGGCGTGTTTTATTAATCTTATGCAACAAAATCTCTCGACCAAATGCAAAATGTATTTTATAAAATGCTTTAATCTGGTTATTCATCACTTAAGTACATTAGAGGGACTAGAAACTTGATCTTTATTTTTCTACTAACAGATGTTGTTTCTAAGAAACATGTAATTGAGCACTTCAGGGCAATTATTGTAAAATATAATGTTCACCTTTCCAATAACTTTCCGTGTGGTTCCCGAAATTAAGACACATTTCATAATTGACTCATCAAAGGCCCCATGCCCCCTCCTTTGAGACAAGCCTACCTCAAAAAGCACAATTTTAAATTGCTAACCCAGTACAAAGAAGAATAATGTCAGGACTCCTACATATTTAGAACTGTATGCCAGATCTGGAGCAGATTTTTGAGTCTTTTTAAGCCTCTCTCCAGTGTTTTCTTCCCTTATATCCATCCAGATGATTACTGCATTCATAAAGCATTTTTCTCCTTTTCAGAAATTCCAGAACCTTAAAGTATACCTATATGAGGTTAGATTTTAGATGTTTAAAAATAATTTAACTAGTCAGTGCAATTTCTTGATTTCCCCAAATGTGCTGTGCTCTAGCTAACACATCTTTGCCTTTGTATCTGTAGTTTCCTCCACCTAGCTTTCCACTGCTTCACCCACTGACCCATTATCTCTCCTTGTCTATCTTTATTTATCCCTGAAGATCCATTTCCTCATTGCTTTTTCTTTGAAATATATCCTGATTCCACTTCACCCACCAGGCAAAGTGGTGTATCTCCACATTGGGACCACATTGAATATTATGATAAATACTTTTACAACAGTTGTTTCTTTCTTTCACCTACCCTTTTCCCCCTCACTAGACTAATGCTATTCAAAACCACCATATACACTCACACAGGCTTAAAACTATGCTGTTAAAAACATAAACTGCCTAGCACAGTGCCTCATTCACTGTTTAAGTAATTTCTGGTGAATGAAAAAAATGTTTGTTTTATTAGAGCAACAGAAATTTATTAAGCCACTACTGTGTAGACCATGATGCTGAGTGCATTGCAGGACTCAGACATATATAGTGCCTGCCTAGGAGGAGGTTAAGAGAATGGGCCATACAGACCTGCTCCCATCACTTATTCTAAGATGTGTGGCAAATTAACCAACCTTATAATACAGCAGTTCCTTATTAGGAAAGTGAGGATTATAATAGTATTCTGACTTTATGTCATTTTGTATTTTTAAGGAGATGAATGTATATTAGACATTTACTAATGGATCTGACACACAATAAGTATTAAGAACCTTGCCATTGATTTGATAGCACAAGACACGAACAGAGGAAACAAACAAAGAAACAAAACTTTGTAGTTTAAGGCAATATGTGATAAGGGGTTATAAGTCACTCATGCATTTAAAAATAATTTGACCGGACACGATGACTCATGCCAGTAATCCCAGCACTTTGGGTGACAGAGGTGAGAGGATTGCCTGAGCCCAGGTGTTCGTGACCAGCCTGGGTAACGTGGCGAGACCTTGCCTCTACAATAAATTTAAAAATTAGCTAGACATGGTGGCGCCCCTGCAGTTTTGGAAGGCTGAAGCAGAAAGAGCACCTGAGCCCAGCAGGTCAAGACTGTGTTTGCCATGAGCATGCCACTGCACTCCAGCCTGGGTGACAGAGTGAGACTTTGACTGAAAATAATAATAATAATAATAACAACAATAATACTTTGAAGACTGAAAGTCAGCACAGTTCTAGACCTACAGGATCATGACTTGTATGACACTAGGTACCCTCTCAAAGTATCAGTCTTCTGTTCTAGACTTGTAGTTCTCAAAGAGGGGTGCCTGGCTGAGTAGTATTAGCATTATTTGGGAACTTGTAAGAAATACAAAATATCAAGCCCCATCATAGATCAACTGAATCAGAATCTTGGCCAGCCTGCTATAATTTGAGAACCACTGTGCTAGACAATACTAATTTAGAGGGAACAGAAAAATATAGTTTGTGTTCATAATCTTCCAAGAAAATTTGGTCTGCCAATTTCATCAACTTGTGTCTACAAATCCTGCCTATTTGCTACTTGATAGAATTTATACATTTTCTTAGATATTCATGTGTTCAGTCTTCTCTTCTCACCCAAGACATTGGAATTCTGCTCCTAGTTTCAGGACTGCTTCTCCCTTCCTCTATTGAACTCCTGTTCTCAGGACAACAAACTTAGTAGATTTGTTATGTTGCAAATACTTTAAAAAGCAAGCATTCTTCTTTGGATCATCTATCTACTTTCCCCACATCACAGGCCAAAATTTTAATGGTAGTGGTAGTAGGCATGCAGCTAAAGATGAAGTGAAAAGAAGAAGAAAAAGAGCCTGCCCTGATTTACCAAATCTTCTGCCATGCTAGCCCATTCTCATGATAATAACAACTGTTCCTTATGCTCTTTTTAAATGGATGTTTATGCTGCCTCTATCCTCTTGCGGGATCGTAGATCTCTAGGTAGAAGTTGCTGTTATTGGTTGTTTATATAACTTAAATTCTCAAGGTAGTTCAGAAAGGACAACTTAGGAAACTGGACCTAAATCCTTAAGAATCTTTTATTTCAATTCCTCTAGGTATTGAAAAGGCCTGTGGGTATTAAAAGGCATGTGGGAATTGCAGTTCAAATTTACTTTAATCAGTTGTCTCAAGAGTAACTGGATATTAAGGGAGTCCATCCCAGTCATTTCTCATGTATAAATTCATAGTTTTCCTGTTTGTTAAAAAAAAAAAAAAAAGCTTTAGAAACAGCTGGCATTTACTCTGCACTCACTTGCCCGAAATGAGTGCTACGTCCATATATCTCTGCTCCAAAGGTTTCTTTATTTTTAAATAGTGCATTATATGCCTCTTTAAAGCCATGTACTGTAATCAACATTCCCTGTGAAAATGCACTTTCAAATAATATAATGTTTATCCTATACTGAATCTCTTTTGCCTCATATTCTCTCAGTCTAAAGTTCAGCAGTTCACTGGTAACTGGAGACTTACAAGTTCTATGTTTTAAAGGCAGGAAAAAAAACAAAACCAAAAACACAGAACAGTGAAACATGAAATACACAGAGACAGAAAGTAATGAATGCAATTTTGTATTTCCTCAATAAACTGAAGCATTTAACTAAGTCTGCAGGGAATTTGTTGATTTTATCATTTGTTGCTATTTTTTAAAACCGAGAGAGAGAAAGATAACTTTCTTTTTTTTTTTGAGTTGGAGTCTCACTCCATCGCCTAGACTGGAGTGCAGTGGCACGCTCCTGGCCACAGCAGCCTTGACCTGCTGGGCTCTGGTGATACTTCCACTCAGCCTTCCAAGTAGCCGGAACTACAGGCGCATGCTACCACACCTGGCTAATTTTTTGATTTGTTGTAGAGATGAGGGCTCGCCAAGTTGCCCAGGTGGGTCTCGAACCCACGGGCTCAGGCAATCCACTCACCTCAGCCTCCCAAAGCATGGGATTACAGGCTGAGCCACCGAGCACGGCTAGAAAGATAACTTTTAATACTCTGAATCTATTTAGCTAACCTCACTCTAGTTGTGGGATCTTACCTTTATATACTTTACAGACCACAGAATTGTAAAAAAGAAAGCATAAATACAAAATTACATTTTTAGTTTTTAAATATAATGTATCATGTACTTAAGTTGAAATCTATTTTCTAAGAAATTTAAGTGATTATCTCAAGAATGTGCCTACTTTGATGAAAAGAGTTCAGTGTGGCTTATTTTATGCTAGTTTTCTTGTCCATTGGTAGACATATTAAAGTGACAAAAAAGTGGATGAACACAATCTCTCACAAACTATATAACACAGACTTTCTAGCAGCACAAAATATATTATCAGTTGAGTTTGTCAGGTGTATTAGCTTTAAATTTTTTTTTATCTCTTTTGGCTATATATTTTGAGCTTCATAATGTACTAGTAATCAATGCAATGAAAAATGCAGAATAATTTCTAGGCAATTCAGAGTCAAAAAATTGTAACCTGCATTTCACAATCATTATAACTTCTTTTGGTTCACAGGACAATATGCTGTGCTTCAAGTGCTTGGAGAGAACATGAGTCAATACTTATTTTATAATGGTCTTCAATCTTCTAAAATAAATGTGCAATCTCCATTGGAAAATTCTAAAAAACTAAAAATAATGCATAAACTAAGTTAGTATGAGGAAGGCCAATGACTTATATATTCCTTATTTACTTATTAGTTTATGAATTAGTATAATGAAAGATTTTTCAAGAGTTTATTCAAAATCTAATTTAATTCAGGTTCATTTAGATTTGGTCAGAATAATGCATATTTTATATAACATTTTCAAGTAACTTTATGTTAAGGCTGTCCATAAACAAATTTATTTTTGAAGATGTAGCTATGTGATGTAATTTTTGAAATGAAAAAGCTAATTGTAAACATATGAACATAAATATCTACCAAAATACAGTGGAGACCAGGTGCAGTGGCTCATGCCTCTAATCCCAGCATGTTGAGAGATCAAGGCAGGGGAATCGCATGAGGCCAGGAGTTTAAGACCAATCTGAGCAATGTAGTGAGACTTTGTCCCTAAAAATTTTTTTAAAAATTAATTAGGCATGGTGGTACATGCCTGTAGTCCCACCTACTCTGGAGCCTGAGGCAAAAGGATTTCCTGAGCTCAGCATGTCAAGGCTATGTTAAACTACAATTATGCCACTACACTTTATCCTGGGCGACAAAGTGAAACTCCAACTCAAAAACAAAAAAAAATTGGAAAAGTCAAGTATTTTGGCTTATATCTACTATTTAATGGTAATCTTCCACTCAATAGGGTTTATTTCAGAAAATAAACCCTATTGATAGCATTTAAAGCAATAAAATTTTTTTAAAAAAAAGTAAGTGAAATATAACAAATGTTCAGAGATACATGCATGGTTAAGTAAATAATCACCTATAAGTTCAAAATTCTATGTAACTATTAACAATGGCAGTTTTATGACTATCTAATATTATTGTTAAAATATATTAGATTGAACATATATCTTGACTTACTCAGGACAGTCCCAGTATATCCTTTTGTAAACCAGTTAAAACTTGCTAAATACTTTGTGTTCTTTCTTTTCCTTTTGGGAATAAATTTATGTTTATTGTACATATTATGCAGCTTAAAGAGAAAAAAGGTCAGGGAAGAAAACTTTATGCATGGCATACTAAATAAATAGCAACAATAAAATATGATTTTAACAACAGAGTCAGAAAAACATATCAAAATATTAACAGTGATTGTCTTTGATTTGAAGGGACTATGGTAGTTTTCTCCTACATTATATTAGACTGTTGTTTAACTATTTTTCATAATGAGCATGAATTGCAATAAAAATGGCATAAGGTAATTATTTGTATTTAAATAATAAGTACATATATTAACCTGTTTTTGATTACTTATACTGATAAGACTCAGTTGAGTGCCTGAAAAATTATGAATACTCTTGTATATTTATTTGAGTGCCTTCTCTGTTTAATAAAACTTTTAATAGATTTCATTTTTTTAGGATAAATTTTAGATTCACAGCAGAATTGAACAAAGCAATTGAGCACAAAGTACAGACGTACATATATCATCATCCCTATTATCAACCACTTCAGCCAGACTGGTATGTTATACTTGATGAACTTTTTAACATATCATTGTCACCCAGAGACTATAGAGTGCATGAGAGTTCACTCTTGATATTGTACATTCTATGAGTTAGGAAAGATGTATAATGATGACATGTATCTATCCCTGTAGAATCATACAGAGTAGTTTCATTGACCTAAACGTTCTTTGTATTCTGCCTATTTATCTTTCCACCATTTATAACCCCTGACAAATTCTAGACTTTTTACTGTCTACATAGTTTTACCTATTTCAGAATGACATATAGTTGAAATCAAGTGGCATGTAGTTTTTTTATACTGGATTCTTTCTCTTAGTAAGATATATTTAATGTTCTTCTGTGTAATTTTTTGTGGCTTGATAGCTCATTTCTTTTTAGCAGTGAATAATATCCCATTGTATAGTTGTCCCATAGTTGATTTATTCATTAACTTATTGAAGTACATCTTAGTTGCTTCCCCATTTGGTCAATTATGGATAAATCTCTTACAATGATCTGTCTGTAGGTTTTTGTGTGGATATATGTTTTCAACTCCTTTGGGAAAATACCAAGGAGCAAGATTGCTGGATCATATGATAAGAGCATGTTTAGTTTTCTAAGAATCATTTAGAATGTCTTCTAAAATGACTGCACCATTTTGCATTTCCACCAGCAATAAATAAGAGTTCCTCTTGATTTATGTCCTTGTCAGCATTTGGCATTGTCAATGTTCTGGATTTCAACTATTCTAATAGGTGTGTAGTAAGTTCATTTACTTTCTTTCTTAAAAAAAAATAAACATTTTAGAGGTGTGTGGATTGCTGAAAGCAAATTTCTTCTCTTTAACTTGCAATATTTAAAGAACAATTAAGGTCTACCCATACATTTTTAACTATACATCAATGACGTCTCCTATATCTTCCTAAACAAGCTGGAAGTCAGGAGGATTCTGCAGTAAACTTCACATAGTTTCTGAGTTAATAGGAAGTTTTATTTAGGAAAAGAATACCAAAAATGAATGCATAAAAAAAATGAATACAGGATTCATTTCAGAGAGTTTTAAGTGATATATAGACAAGAGAATAAGATAATATGATAAGAATAGGTGAGGGACATTATTGTATAAAGGACAGTATGGAAAATATGTACTAAGTACATATTTATTCTGATACCAGTTATACAGATTTCTGAACTAAAAGATTTCTGTGCAGTGTAGAAGTGTAAGCACAATGGAATTGAAAGGACCTTTGCTCTCTTGAGACCTACACAAAATACAGACAGAGTTTTTGGTTAGAGTCAAATAGCCTCAGTCCGTAAATTAAAACAATATAATTTAGAATAATGGAATTAGAAACTATCCCAAAACTTTACCTTTGAAATATCCCACCACAAACAAGATTTTTTTAACACAAAAATTAACTTAAAAAGATAAGATGCCTATAAATGCACCCCAAAAAACATGTTTGCTGATGTTAAATGTTGGATAATATTGTAGGTGAATATCACATTCTATTCACTTGCAACAATAGATAATGCTGTAGGTGAATGTCATGTTTTATTTATTTATTTGTTGTATTTGACACATATTTATTGGACACCTATGATGTGACAGGTACTTTTCTAGGTTATTGAAATATAGGACTGTAAAGGTAAAAATTTTAAACAAATTACAAATTCTTATTCTTATGAAAAAATTTTTGCATTTGAGTCTCACCCTGTCTCACAGACTGGAGTGCTGTGGCACAATCATGGCTCACCATATCCTCAGACTCCTGGGCTCAGGTGATTCTTCTGTTTCAACATCCTCAGTAGCTGGGACTATAGGTACACACCACCACACCCGGATAATTTTTTGATTATTTTTTTTGGAGACAAGTTCTCACTATGTTATCCACACTGGTCTCAAGCTCCTGGGCATAAAAGATTCTCCTGTTTTGATCTCCCAAAATTCTGGAATTACAGACATGAGCCACCATGCCCAGCCCTACTCTTATAAAATTTTGTTATGGTGGATAAAATATTAAGTAACAACAACACAGTGGAATAAGGTATGTTGGATGGTACTAAACAGTATAAAAAAATAAGTAGAAAAAAATGAAAAATGGTGTGACTTTTCAATTTTAAATAGGGACTTCGGGAAAGGCATTCTGAGAAGTTATTTAAATAAAGATCTGAATTAGACAATATATGGGAAGAACATTCCAGAAAAGAAGGACTGAAAGTACAAACACCAGAAACAGACCTGATGTAAAAGAACACAGAATTACATAACTAACCTATACATATAGGTGTATATATTATGTATATAAGAGAATAAAAATAAAATACATACACACGTACATAATACATACACACATATATAAGTGATGACCAATGAGGCTGGAAAAGAGAATGGAGTATTTATTAAAAATATCAAAGAGGGCCAGGCTCAGTGGCTCATGCCTATAATCCCAGCACTTTGGGAGGCAGAGATGAGAAGATTGTCTGAGCTCACGGGTTCGAGACCAGTCTGAGCAACTTGGCAATACTCATCTCTACAATAAATCAAAAAATTAGCTCAGTGTGGTGGCATGCACCTGTAGTTTCAGCTACTTGGAAAGCTGAGGTGGAAGGATTGCCTGAACCTAGCAAGTCAAGGCTGTGGTGGCCATAAGTGTGCCTCTGCACTCCAGCCAGGGCAACAGGCAGCAGAGTGAGACTCCAACTCAAAAAAAAAAAAAATAAATCAAATAGAAAATGGATGGGGATAGTTGTTTTTGTTTTGTTTTACTTTGTTGAACTTTACAAGCTTTCTAAGGAATTTTGCTTTTATTCTGAATGAGATAGGAAAATCAGTGGAGATCTCTGAGCAAAGAATGGCATGTTTTAACTTGTGTCTTAAAAATTTCCCTGTGGCAACTAATTACAGGTGTACTTGAGAACAGTCATTGTGGTTAACTGAATTAAATGTAGGATGGCAAAAAGAGTGGAGTCCAGAATTGCTCCATGGCATTTGGCCTAAACAAGAAGAATAATGTATTTTCCAATTACTAGGTAAGATAGTCTATGAGCAGAATAGGTATGATGGCATAGACTGGCGTTTAGTTTTGGGCATGCCAAAGGTGAGACATGCCCAGAAGACATCCACATCTACACGTTGAAGGGTAAGTTGTAAAAACAAAAATTGAGAGAGAGACATGTAGTTATCAATTACGTTATTTTTAAAGTCTTTTTTTTTTTTTTTGAGAAAGTAGAAATTTAGTAGAGGATAGAAAAGCTCCCTGCAGCAGGAGTGGTCCCAACAGAGTTGCCTTAAACTGTCTTTAAAACAATTCCCGAATTAGAATTTCAAAAATAATATTCAGTAATAGCAGTATACTTAGAAAAATATGAACAACCTACATAAGCCTTTACATTAAAGAGGCACTAACTAATTTGGAAATATAAATTGTTTTGTTTATTGAAAAACAATTCTCATTGTTATTTATGCCAGTAATTAGATGTATACTTGTATTTTCATTTAAAACATTTTTCATGGGAAAGAATTAGGCTTTTGGTAGTGTTGATGCCTATTTAAATTGCTTAATCTTTGATGTACAATTTTGGACTCTGACTTTATATGTCACTCTTTTGTCCTTCTGTTTTCATACAGATTTTATAGCAGGAAACATGAAATTCCATGAAAGCCAAATAAAGTCAGCAAGAGTAATGTGGAGTATCTGAAGAAGTATCAGGACTAATGTAAAATGTAACCATTCTCCAGAAGCACACTGCCTTATTTTCTCACATAGACAAAAGTTGGAATATTTAATGAGGTGTAATACATTTCCACTGTCGTGTGATTTTTGATCATTGCTGTTTACACTATGACAGAGAGAAAGATATGCACTACATAATAAAAATACCATCAATAAGGATCCCTGAAGGAAATATGGCACATCAAACTGGTTCATTAATATAATTTTTTAAAAGGTGTTATTTAAAAAGGTATGGGTGTGCTTCAGAAAAACAAAGAAGGATAGAACAGTACCCCAGGACTACCTAAACAAAGATGACCTAAGACTGAATGGCAAGAAAGAGCGAACTTAATGAAAGCAGGGGGTGACTAGGTGTGGTTTTCTCCTTTGACAAAGGTATTTTCCAAGACAAAGTGACTGGTTATGTGGGATCTGAGAAAACCAACATCTTGACATTACTTTCTTCTCTCACTCTGATCTCCTCTGGTGTCTTGAATTGTCCAAACCCAGATGGTAAGAGTGAGGCAGTGCTTACAGTCTAGCTTCTTGGGGGTATAGAACAGGATGGAGAGGAATGATGAATATATTTGGAAGAAAAAATGAGAAAACCCCAGTGAATATTCCCACTAATGGGGCATCAGATGTTTAGTGACAAAACATTGAAGAAGCCACAAGCCCGACAGGGGACTGAGTAGATTCTCTAACTCCTTACTTCAATGTAGTTCCTTGCCAACCACACTGTCTGTGCTTGTGTTGTACCAGGTCCATTGTTCTCTTTCTTCTAAGAGTCAGTCAGTCAGGAGGGGAAGACATTTAAAATAGGGAAAATAACATATAAAATTCAACTTGAGTGAAGCTGGAGTTCTATCTGTTAATTTCTGTAAGATAATAGTGATTATCTTAATAGTGGAAGTGCCCTTTATGATATGTTTGTAAGGTTTGCCAAAATAATTTTTAAATGTGCAACACTACATTTTTACTTATTTAAACATTTTGAACCCTTGGTTCGATCTCTTTCCATGATGGTCTTAGATGATATGTCATTATTTTGATCCTTGCATAGTACCTTCATTCACTCATTCTTTCATGTGTTGTGATTTTATCAGTGAAAGACATGTGATGTGTTTATCACTGAAAAACTATTGTTTAGTTATCTACTAGCAGGGTGAAAAGTTTGATGAAAAGCCACATTTATAATTTCTTTTTTTTATGATAAAGATGTGGGGTATAATTCAGGATTAGGCATACAAACATTGACTATGAAGATACCCTTGTTGATGAGGTACACCCTTCCACCCCCTCACAGTTTCCCTCAACTGCCAATTCCACCTCACCCCTGACAGTTTTCCACTACTGCCAATCCCTTTCTTATAGCATTATAATTGTTCAAGGTCCACGTATGTGTGAGAACATATGGTACTCTGTTCTTTGTTTCGGTGATAGATCACTGAGTATGAGTGACTCTAAATCCATCTAAGTTGCTGCGAAGTCCATATGATTGCCCTTCTGCCCTTCTTTATTACTGCATAGTATTACATTGTATACACGTACCACATTTTTTTATGCAGTCCAGCTTCGATGGACAACATGGTTGGGTCTGTGTTTTTGCTATTGTGAATAGAACTGCAACAAATATATGTGTGCAGGTATGTTTTTTGTAGAACGATTTGTATTCCTCTAGGTATATTCCCAATAGGGAAATTGCTGGGTCGTATGGAAGGTCAATTTCTATTTCTTTCAGAAATCACCACACTGTCTTCCAAAGAGGTTGTACTAGTTTGCATTCTCACCAGCAATATAGAAGTGTATCTTTTTCTCTGCATCCTTGCTAGCATCTGTTGTTGTTTGTTTCATTAATGAAGGCCATTCTTACTAGGGTTAGGTGGTATATCAAAGTAGTTTTGATTTGCATTTCTCTGATGATGAGGGAGGCTGAGTACTTTTTCATGTCTGTTGGCTGCCTATACATCTTCTTTTGAGAAGTGTCTATTCATGTCTTTTGGCCACTTTTTTTTTTTTTTTTTTGAGTTGTAGTCTCATTCTGTTGCCCAGACTGGAGCTCAGTGGCTGCTCCCAGCCACTGCAGCCTCGACCTGCTGGGCTCCGGCGATCCTTTCACCTCAGCCTTCCAAGTAGCTGGAACTACAGGTGTCCGCTACCACGCCCGGCTGATTTTTTGATTTATTGTAGAGATGAGGTCTCGCTTCCCAGGTGGGTCTCAAACACGCAGGCTCAGGCAATCCACTCACCTCAGCCTCCCAAAGGCGTGGGATTACAGGCTGAGCCACCCAGCCTGGCTTTTTGGCCACTTTTTAATGGAGCTGTTTGTTTTTTCCTTTCGGCACATGGGAGTTCCTTGTAGATCCTAGATGTTAGGCCTTTGTCAGATACACAGTTGGCAATTTTTTTTCCCCATTCTGTGTACTGTCTCCCTGCTCTGTTGATGGTTTCTTTTGCTTTGCAGAAGCTTGTTAGTTTGATGAGGTCCCTTTGTCTATCTTATCTCTTAAGGTATGGGCATTTAGGATTCTGAACAGGAATTGGTTGCCAGTTCCAATTTGCATAAGGGCGTCTCCTGCATTTTCTAAGATCCTTATAGTTTGAGGTTTTACGTTTAGGTCTTTGATCCATTTAGAGTTAATTTTTGTTTATGTTGATAAGTAGGCGTCTTGTTTCAGTCTTTTGCTTGTCAAAGATGAGTTGGTTGAGAAATTGAGACTTTGCTTCTGGAATCTCTATCCTGTTCCATTAGTCTATATGCCCAATACCAGGATGTTTTGATTACTTGTCCCAATACCAGGATGTTTTGATTACTATAGCCTTAAAGTTTGAAGTCTAGAAGTGTGATACCTCTAGCTTTGTTTATTTTGCTAAGAAATTTTTTGGTTTTTTGTGGTTGTTTATGTTTCCATATGATTTTTGTATTGTCATTTCCAGGTCTGAGAAGAATGAAATTGGTAATTTATATGGGTATTGCATTGAATCTGTAGATTACCTTTGGTAGGATGGACATTTTAACAATGTTGATTCTTCCTATCCA
>NW_007258792.1:32319-74510 GCF_000164805.1 Carlito syrichta
TGTGTGTGTGTGTGTGTGTGTGTGTGTGTGTGTGTATCTGTGTGTCTATTGTGAATGGGATTGTGCTTTTAATTTGGTTCTCTGCCTGCCTGTTGTTGGTGTATGGAAATGCAACTGTCTTTTTCACATTTATTTTGTACCCTGAGACTTTCCCAAAGTCCTTTATTAGTGCAAGCAGGTTTTTGACAGATTCTGTTGGATTTTCAAGGTATAGGATCATATCATCAGCAAAGAGGGAAAATTTGACTTCCTCTTTTCCTATTTGGATACCCCTGATTTCCATCTCTTGTCTAATTGCCCTAACTAGAACTTCCAACACAATGTTGAACAAGAGGGGTGAGAGTGGGCAGCCTTGTCTTGTTCCAGTTTTCAGGAGAAATGTTTCCAGTTTCTTTCCATTTAGCAATATGTTAGCTGTGGGTTTATCATAAATGGTACTTACTATTTTGAGGTATGTTTCTTCTATACCTAGGTGTTTGAGGATTTTATCAAGAAGGGATGCTGGATTTTATCAAAATATTTTTCTGCATCTAATGATATAATCATGTGGTTCTTGTTTTTATATCTCTTGATGTATTTAATTACATTTATGGTCTTGCGAATGTTGAACCAGCCCTGCATGCTGAGAATGAAGCTTATCATTGTGGATAATTTTTGAGATGTGTTTTTGGATCTGATTTGCTAGAGTCTTGCTGAGGATTTTTGCATCTGTATTCATAAGGGATATTGGCCTGTAGTTTTCTTTTTTTGTTGCATGTTTACCCAGTTTGGGTATCAGTGTGATGTTAGCTTGGTAAAATTATTTGGGGAGAATGCCATCTTTCTCAATTGCCTGAAATACTTTCAATAGCACTGGATCAATTCCTCCTTGTACGTTTTGTAGAATTCTGCCGGAAAGCCATCTGAGCCAGGAATTTTTTCTGTAGGTAGTTTTCATATGTCAGAGTCAATTTCCTGGGTTGTTATTGGTCTATTTAGTGTCTCAATGTCTTCTCGTTTCATCCTGGGGAGGTTGTGTGATGTCAGAAAGTCCTCCATTTCATTTAGATTATCAAGTTTGTTTCCACACAAGTGTGCACAGTAATGTCTGATAATCTTCTGTATTTCTTCAGGGCCAGTTGAAATTTGTTCTTTTGTATTTCTGATTGTGTTAATTTGGACTTTTTCTCACTTTTTCTTGGTCATTCTGGCTAGGGGGTCCATGAATCTTGTTAATTCTTTCAAGAACCAGCTTTTTTGTTGTTGATGATGTTTTCAATGATATTTTTGTCTTCTATGTTTCATATTTGGGGTCTTCTTTTGGTAATTTGGATTCTTTTGCTAAGCTGAGGTTTTGATGGTCTTCTCTTTTCAGCTCCCTTTGGTGATTAGTTAGGCTCTACATTTGTGATTGTTCTGTTTTCTTGATGTGTGCTTGTAGAGATATAAATTCCCTTCTTAGAACTATTTTCATGGCATCCCAGAAGTTTGGGAAGATGTTTCTTCATTTTCATTTGTTTCCAGGAATCTTTTGATTTCTGCTTAGATATCAACCCAGTAGTTGTTCAGCATCATGTTGTTTAGTGTCCATGTCTTCGTGGGCTTTGGGGAAATTTTGTTGGACTTTGGGGAAATTTTATTTTTATTCCACTGTGGTCTGAGAATGTGCATGGCAAGATTTCAACTTATGAAATTTGCTTATGCTTGATTTATGGCCAAGAATGTGATTGATCTTGGAATATGTTCCATGTGGTGGTGAGTAGAATGCATATTCTGTAGTTGTTGGGTGGAATAATCCATAGGTAAATATTAAATCCATTTGGTTGAGTGTCAAATTTAGGTTCTGGATCTCCTTGTTGATTTTTTTTTTTTTTTGCCTCGATGATCTATCTAGGGCTATTAGTGAAGGATTCAAGTCCCCTGCTATAATAGTGTTAGAACCAATATCTTTTTTTAGCTTGCTTAGCAGTTGCTTTATAAAAGCTGGTGCTTCTGAGATGGGTGCATATGTGTTTAGGATAGATATTTCTTGTTGATGAATTGAACCTTTTATCATTATGTAGTGCCCCTTTTCATCTTTTTTAAATTTTGATAGCTTAAAGTTTGTTTTGTCTGATATTAAGATTGCAACTCCTGCCTTCTTTTGTTATCTATTAGCCTGGAAACTGGTTTTCTATCATTTTACTTTGAGTCTGTGTGCATCCCTTGTAGTGAGATGAGTCTCCTGGATGCAGCAAATAATTGGGTCATTGTTTCTTATCCAGTTTGCCATTCTGTGTCTTTTCAATGGTGCATTTAGTTTATTCACATTCAGACCAATTATTGAAATGTGATGTTTATCCCTGTCATGAGGTTCTTATAAAGTTTTTTCTTTGCTTGCTTGTTTTCTTTTGGCTTTGGGGTTGATGTATGTGTGTGATTTCAAGTTCCTTATGAACTATGTGCTGTGTTTTCTTTTGATTCTGTACTCTGCTGTTCTCTTGGGAAGTGTGTGGTCATTCTTTTTTTTCCCTGTCTTCTGTGCTTAATACCTTTTTAAGTCTGTCTTGTGGAGCTGATCTGGAAGCTGCATATCTTAGGGATTGGAAGTCTGGGAAGGATTTTAATTCTCCATCACTGATGAAGCTTAGCTTGGCTGGATAGGAAATTCTTGGTTGAAATTGTTTATCTTTGAGGACTTTGAATATAGTGCTCCAGTTCCTTCTTGCTTGTAGTTTTTCTCCGATAGGTCTGCAGCTATTCTGATTGATTTTCCCCAGTAGGTAGTCTGATATTTGTCTCTTGCTGCCTTTAGTATTTTTTTTTAATGCCTACTTTGTGTAGGCGAATTACTATATGTCTAAGGGTTGGTCTTCTCATTTGATGTCTTGTGGGGTTTCTCTGTATCTCTTGTGCTTGACTGGTCACATCTCTGGTGAGATGGGGAAAGTTTTCTTGGATTACCTCCTAGAGTACTTGCTCCAGGTTGTTCTCCATTTCCCTTTCTTCTTCTGGGATACAAATGAGGAATAGGTTCAGCCTCTTGATATTATTGCACGTCTCTTGTAGGTTTTGTTCTTTCTTTCTGAGTCTTCTTTCTATGTTTTTTTTCAGATCAGGGTTAATTCCATGTTCTGGTCTTCAAGTTCTGAGACTCTGTTCAGCCATATTAATTCTGTTTTCCATATTTGTCATCCTGTTATTTATTTCCTGGATGAAAGTTTTTATTGCCAAAACTTCTGCCACAAGTTCTTTCAGTGTTGCATTTTGTCTTTCTTGAGTCTTATTCACTCTTTCCATCCATTCCCTAATCCCTGTGGTATTCTGGGGCCAGTCGCTGGTGACTTCCATTGTTTGGGCACCAAGGCATGATTTTTCAGGAGTTTTGTCTTTGGTACACTTGAAACTGCCTATGGTCATCATTTGATTTTTCCTCATTTGTGACAGATCTCTTGTTTTTCTCTTTAGTTCTATTATTCAGTGTCAGTGGGAGAAGCTTTCCCTTCTGATGTTTGTTCAGTCATCTATTCTTCCCTGATCCAGGCTCTGGATTTGTTCTATTTTGAAATAGGATGGTGGATGGGAAGCTTTGCTGTCTCTTGTAGTTTTTGAAATTTGAATAAAGTAGGGGATGGGGCACTAGGATCCAGAAACTACTTGAAAATTACAGTGTTCACTTTTTGTGGTATGTGTTCACTGAGACCAACTCCCCACCACCACTCTATATGATGATGGAAAGCAGAAATCAATGCAAAAAACAATTGAACACACACACATACATACACACCCCCCCAAAACTGGAATAACAACAAAGTGAAGCAAAATAAGCAATCACAACAAACCAAAAAAAAAAAAAAAAAAAACTAAACACACACACACATACTTAGCACAACATGAATATAGAAGAAAAACAAAAAGACCAGGAAAAAAAAAAGGAAATTCAGATTGACCCCTCACACATATATTGACACACACCTTAAACTATAAAAAACTATAAAAAATGAAAATAAAAACCTCAGGGTAGGTGCATGATTGTCCCTTCCCCAGGTGTGTACTCTTGGGGAGTGCCCCTGCTAGACCTACCTGGAGTGCAGTTCTCTTTCTGTGACTGATATCTAGGCTCCACCCAGATTTGTCCCTCTCAGTTGTGGTCCAGCTATGTGGGTTTGAGGATTGCTGGGGAGGAGGAAGTTTGGATCAGCTCCAGACTCACCACTGATCTCTTTGGAATCCTTCCTCATCCTTTTCTGGCCACATCCTTTGTCTCCCAGCTGGATCAGGGTAGGGGGTGGGGTGCCTGGAGCTCAGCACTCATCAGGTTCCTCACATATTTGTGCTTTCAGGATATTCCCTCTGTTCATAATCAAGCTCTCAGTGGTTGATCTGCCAGTCACAGACATCAGGTAGCTCTGTAGCCCCTGCTGCCAGTGCCCTGCTGGCACTGAAGTGGTGAAGAAAAGCCTGGAGATGGCAGTCTCTCCTGCTGCAATGGAGAGGGAGAGTCTGGGGTGATAATCTCTCCCTGCCACTTTTTCATAGGAAACTTTTTCCATTAAAAAAATAAATTATGGCATTCTGCTTCTACAACCAGTGAAGAGCTAGGGATCAAGCTGAGAAACTACAGTATGAGTTGTTGTACCAGGGGCCTTGCCACTTGCTCACAATCCCCCACTTAGAGAGTCTCTCCCAGCATTTTCTTCCCAGGAAGGATTTTGTTGATTAACAAAAAAGAAAGCAAGAAAATGGCACTCGACTTCTGCATCCTGGGAATCGCTAGGATTCAAACCCAGCAGCTGTGGCACCACTTGCTGCACCAGAACCCTAGTTGCTAGCTCCCTAGCCTTCATTGAGTCAGTCACTCACATGCCCACTTGTTCACCAGCATATACACAAAATTTTTCATACATTCACTAACTCACACCAGGACTAGCATGGTCCAATTTGCTCAGCCGCCATCTTCCCAACCTCCTCTCTGATCTTATAATTTCTTTGTATTCAATTAGCTTTCCTATACTCAGTTAGAATAATGATGAGGACTTCTCCTTTTTCACCAAGTTCTACCAGTGAAGCAGAATGGGATTCTTTATTCCCTTCATTTTGGGAAAAATAAGTGAATAAGAATAAGAAGCAACACATGGTGCATGTATTCTGCCCAGCCCTCCTTTTTAATAAACTCCAGTGGAATTATGCTAGGCAAAATTTCTCTTAAGTTTGTACCACTCATTATCTAGGGTTTGTGAAAGTGTTAATTTTTTTAAAAAAGTGACATAGTGCATGAGAGGCAAATGGCTACGACGTGTGGTGGCCATGTTTTATGTTTTCACAATTTGGCTGAAGAAATTCTTTATTTTTATAGCTCCTAGAAAATTTGGGAATAGATTTCAAAATTTCAATATGCCTTTTTTAAAGTGTGGGAGTCAGCTTAGAGAGAAGAGAGAAGAAGCTGAGATACAGAGAGGTTCATTGTGGCCACTCTCTTGGGAAAAGGAATATTTTGGCTTCTCAGAGTGATTACTATAATAAAAGTTGAAAATAAAGTTTAGACAAAGGAGAGGAGACTTTCTAGGTTTGTCTGAATTATATTTACATGTTATTTGAACTGATTAGGGATACTAGACATGGCTAATAACAATAAATGGATGCAAATTTAAGACAAACTATGATCAAGACTTTCCTCTCTTCTAAATTCCCTGGAACTAAGAATACAAACAGGTAGCAGGAAATGAGCAGATGTAAGTCAGATGATGCAAAGTTACAAACACATAAGATAAAAAAGCTGAAAAATCTAATGTACAACATTAACATTATGGTTAATAATTGTGTATTGTATTCAGTATTTTGTAAAATGAGAATATAGCTACTCTTGTTACGGAAGGTTTAAAGAAAATGGGTAACTATGTAAAGTAATGGATGTGCTAAGTTTTTCCATTTTACTATACATTTATATCTTATAACATCATATTGTAAACCTTGAATATACACATTAGAAGTTATTTAAAAAACAGTATTGGGGAGGGTGAATTTTGGGTGAAATTTTAGCTTCAATATAACTGAGCTGTGTACTAAATTGTCCAATGAATTGTTGAAGTAGATGAAAAAAAATCCAAATTTTATTTTAGATAGATTAGATAGTTTTCTTCCATTTGGAAAATTGTAACTCAGGGCCAGAAATCCAACCAAGTAAAAGAAAGAAACAATGATGTTTGTGATTTTGCACATGTAAGCTTATGACTGCGGTAATCATTCTTTATCCATGGGAGGTACTTTTCAAGACACCCAATGAAGACCTGACATCATGGATAATACTGAACTCTATATATACTGTGTTTGTTCTCTATATACGCTAAGGATAAAATTTAATTTATAAATTAAGCACATTAAGTAATTAACAATCATAGCTAATAGTAAAATAGCATCACTATAGCAATTTACTGTAATAAAAGTTATGTGAATGTGATCTCTTTCAATATATCTTATTGTACTTTTTGTGATTATACAAGATAATAAAATGCCTGTGTGATAAGATTAAAAGATTAAGTGAGATGAATGATATAGGTATTGTGATGTACTATTAGGCTACTGTTGACCATCTGACAATACATCAGAAGTAAGATCATCTGAATCTACTGTTGGAAATGATATTGAATTACACTGAACTATCTATGAGGTCTGGTGGTCACCTTAGTCTCAGTAGTGTTTCCAGGGTAACCATATGGTTGGGAAAATGACATCAAGTAAGATCCTAGAACACCAAGACATGACAATGTTGATGGCTGGATGTCAGGAGAAGCAGATATTGATGAATAACCATTGGTAATATGTACACATGGATATGATGGACAAAGGAGTGATTTCACATCCCAAGCAGGATGGAACTGGATGGTGTGAGATTGCATTATGCTACTCAGAACAGCACACAATTTGAAACTTATGAATTGTTTATTTCTGGAATTTTCTATTTAATAATTTTGGACCATGGTTGACTGGGGAAAACTAAAATCAAGGAAAGTAAAACTGCAGATAAGAAGGGAGAACTGTATAATTCACCCCTATTCACTTGATTGCTCCATCCATGAGCACAGAGAATACTTATGATGACCAATAAGTAATAATGTACTCTCTTGTTAAAGCATTATTTTCTGAGCTTTTCTATTCATTACAGAATGTAATTACATTATACATATTGCTACCCAGGGATGAGATCTCTTTTTAACTCAGATCCCAGAATGTTCTATTTTTGTCAAAGTTAGAAAATCAAAATTATCTCCTGAAGGGGGTAGAATACAAAAGACTAAAAGAACTCAAATTTGTGTGACATAGGCATTGGGATTATGTACAGAAACGAAGTGATAGTGCTCTCACAAAAAGATGGAAAAGTCATCTCCAGGATGAATGCTAACTAGGGATAGGGATTTCTTGCCTCTTGGAAGAAATAAGTTTCTTCAAAATTACAGCTGATTAAAAATAGCAGAAAAATACTAAGTAAACTATGAATTTTGAGACAATTTAGAAGATAAAACTAAGGAATAAGAACTATAATTTGAGGAAAGATTTTTCAGATGACCTAGTGAAAAACCAGATGGAACTGTGGGTCATACATTTGAGAAACTGAGAAGCAAGAGTCTATGAATGACTCAAGAAAAAAAGGATCATATACTAGAATGGAGGAAATTCTTTGAACTATATCTTAAAAAGTATGTATTCAGTTATTTGGTGAAGTGAAAACCAATTTTTATGATGTATAATTATGATTATATTAGCTATATGTTACAATATATCTCTTTTCATAATGTGGATGCAGTCATTTATATATTGTTTTTATAATGTCTTAGTAAAGAAATGGATCACATATATCAATATTTTGTCTTGGAGAGGAATTTATAAATACTAAGGGCTTAACTCTTATCATAATATATTTCTGAAGAAACTGACTCTGAGTTCTTTGGGGGGAAAATTTTGTTTTTAATATACCTACTCATTACAATCACTTATCTTCTATTCATAACTGATTGAATTATGAAAAAAATGAGGGTAGTGATTTATCCCTGCAGTGTCTTGGCTTGAAATGGCCCAGAAGTCTTCATATTAAATGTTAAAAAATTATCCAAGTAAAATTCTCTTTCTTAGAAATGTATATACCAACTGTAAACAAAGAAAATAAGTCACCTGAATCTATTGTTGGAAATGATGTTGAGTTACACTGAACTATCTATGAGGTCTGGTGGTCACCTTAGTCTCAGTAGTGTTTCCAGAGTAACCATATGGTTGGGAAAATGACATCAAATAATACTTCAGATGTGGTGTGCACAATTGAAATTTATCCCTATTACCAAAGATAATCTGGGCTCCTCTTTTCCTTGCTGTGCTGAAGGACATACACTGGTAGATGCTGGATTAGATGGAGACTATTTAATTATCAATTTCTAATCTTGGTGACTTTAGGATAAAAACACATTAAAATGTTCACCACACTGAGTGCTAGTTAAGCAGGGAATACACTATACACTTACACAAAGCATTTTTAAAGCCAATATTAAAAAAATAGGGCAACTAAAGAAATTATTAGGACAATGCAATACTAGAATCAACAAAGTAGATTCAAGGAAAATAACACCCTAGTATTCTCAAACACATGCATACACATGCATATTCACACACAAAGTTAATCACAAATCACATTCAACATTTGACTTTATCTCTGAATTTAATTGGAAATAAAAATAAAAGAAATAAGTGCCACTATTCAACATTTTAAGATTACCACTCTTCTTACTCACTGAGCTATATCTGTTTTATTTTTCTGTGTATGTGTAATTTTCTATTATTTTAAACATAAAAGTATCCCAATGTAGTATCTCCAAAGTAAGTGAGTTTTAAAAATATATATGTATTAATATCCAAATTGGTTGGAATTATTGTGCTGATGTGCATTTCAGATTCTGAATTTTCCATTTATGTTGTGTTACTTTCATAATATACAATCTATGGCTTTAAAAAAACCAGTGGCTCCAATTTTCATTATAAAAGGCATAATATTATGGAGCATTGAAATTCTATTTTAAGTGTATCATTTATCAGTAATTGATGATTTAGCAGGTGCTTCCCTTGTGTCTGGCATGACTTGGCACTGAGAAGGATGTGGTTTAAGATATCAAATAAGAAGCTAAGTTGACACTGAAGCCTAGAATTTTTTCACAGGTCATACTAGCACACTTGACTCTTGCTGCTGAAATGATGAGTACAATAACATGGAGCCTTAAGGTTAATGAAGATATTCCTGAGTTTAAAGTGTGAATGAGATTTCTTGAATTTTCTTTCCAAAAGCTTTGAAGTGCAGTATTTTATTTAAGCTAAAATTACTGTGTGATACCCATGTCCCCCTGTGGCTCAGAGTTGTTGTTTTCTCCAAATCAGCACAGTTGAGTAATTTTCCCACTATTCTACTCATAAATACTGCCCTTATTGTGCCCAAATGGCATAACCTTTAAACTCAGCCTTTTCTTTACAAGATCTGGGGATTTACAGATAAACAATTCAGAAATTGGTGTGATATTTCCATTTAAAATATTGTTTATCTCATTATGCAACTTGGATGCTAGCTTCCTGTTTTATTTCTCAGCCTTTTTATCTTCCTGTTTATTTCCCCTCTTTACCCTCTTGTCTTTCTCACCCCCACCGAATGCATTGTGTATTTGTAATATGTAGCAACTTACCTATCCTTTTGGCAGACTTTGTATATTGTAGCCCTATTTCCCCAGGGAAGACATTCATCTTCCAAGTGATTTATCAAATAATATTCCTACATAAATTTTTTTTCTGCCTAGAGTAAGTCTAGTGATAGATATTGAAAGAGTGTAAAAGTTAAATATATGAAGAGCTATACCACGTTCAGAATATATATACATGTACACACATATATTTATTTCAATAGCTTTGGCAGATACAGATAGTTTTTGGTTACCTGGATGCTTTGTATAGCAGCAAAGAAGTCTAGACTTCAAGTGTATCCCCCACCCTCACCTGAGCTCATTGTACCCGATAGGTGATTTTTTTTCATCCCTCTACCCCTTCCCAACTTCTCCCTTCTGAATCTCCAGTGTCCATTATACCATTCTATATTCCCTTGCAGATCCTTGGTTTAGTTTTCACTTTATAAGTGAGAATATGCAGTGTTCAGTTTTTCTGTCCCCACATTAGTTCACTTAGGGTGATGTTCTCCAATTCCACCCAGGTTGCTGCAAACCATTATTTTATGTGTATACAAGGGGGGACACAAAAAATTGGAATTATCTTTTGGAAGGTGAGCCCTTTGTATTATAGGCTTCCTCCACTTGGTACATGTTCTAGGGACCTCTTAGCATCACTCTACCAGCTAGTGTTGTTGTGAAAGACTGTGTTCTGCTTCAGTGAATTTTTTTGGGAGACACTTTCAATACATTTTCTTGTTACATGGTGGGTGATTTATGAATGTACCTGCCCACACTGTGCTCAGTGATCAGCAGTTTTTGACCAAAAATGGTATGATCCTCATGCCCCACTGTTCCTATTCACCTAATCTCGCTCCAAGCAACTTTTTTTTATTTCTCCAGATGAAAAAATTCCTCAAAGAGGAACATTTTGCCAATATAGCAGAAGCACTAAAAGGCATCAACCTTGATGAGTTCCAAAACCGTTTTGAGCAGTGGAAAAATCACCTTGATAGGTGTATTATATCAAATGGGTACCACTTTGAAAGTGACTGAAGTTTAAATATGCAAAAATAAATACAAAAATTTTTATAAATAAATTCCACTTTTCTGGGGGAGGGGTTTCCCCTTGTATGTACATTTTTATTATCCACTGATCCGTTGATGGGCATTTAGATTGATTCCACATCTTTGAAATTGTGAATTGTGCTGAGATAAATAAGTGTAGTTGTCCTTTTTTTTTTTTTTTTAATGTAATGACTTCTGATCCTTTGGAAGGATACCTAGTGGTGGGTTGCTGAATCAAGGGAAGATCTATTTTTAGTTATTTGTCAAAACTCCCTACCAATTTCCATAGAAGTTGTACTAATTTGCACTCCCACTAACAGTGTATCAGTATTCCCTTTTCACCTCATCTGTGACATCTATCGTTTTTTGATTTTTTAATAATGGACATTCTGACTGATGTAGGTTGGTATCTCAAGGTGGTTTCAATTTGCATTTACCTGATGATTAGTGATGAACATTTTTCATGTTTGTTGGCCATTTGTATATTTTCTTTGGAGAGATGTCTGTTCATATCATTTGCCCATTTTTTGTAGGGTCATTTGCTTTTTTCTGTCTGATTTGTTTGCATTTTTTGTAGATTCTGAATATTAGTTTTTTCTGTAGGTTACCTATTTTCTCTGTTGATTATTTCCTTTGCTGTGCAGAAACTTTTTAGTTTAATTAAGTCACACTTTTTTATTTTTGGTTTTGTCATTTGCTTTGGGGTTAAACCATAATTTATTTGCCTAGGCCAATGTCCAGAAGAGTTTTTTCCTAGGTTTTCTTCTAGGATTTTATGGTTCCAGGTCTGACATTTAAATCTTTTATCCATCTTAAATTAATTTTTGTGGATAGTGAAAAATAGGGATCCAGTGTCATTTTCCTGGTTGTAAATATTCAACTTTCCCAACACCATTTGTTGAATTGAATAACTGTTCACCAGTGTATGTTCTTGTCTGCTTTATTGAAAATCAGTTGATTGTAGATATTTCGGTTTATTTCTAGATTCTCTATTCTGTTGTATGTGTCTCCTTTTGTACTAGTAGCATGCTGTTTTGGTTACTATAGACTTGTAGAATAATTTGAAGTCAGGTAATATGACACTTTTAACTTTGTTTTGTTTGTTTGTTTTTGAGTTGGAGTCTCACTCTGTTCACCAGGCTGGAGTGCAGTGGCATGTTCTCAGCCATGGCAACCTTGCCCTGCTGGGCTCAGGCAATCCTTGCACCTTGGTCTTCCAAATAGCTGGAAATATAGGCATAGGTCACCACATCCAGCTAACATTTTTATTTGTTGTAGAGATGAGGTCTTACCAAATTGCCCAGACTGGTCTTGAAACCCTGGGCTCAGGCAATCCTCTTGCCTCTGCCTCCCAAAATACTGGGATTACAGGCATGAGCCACCATGTCTGGTTAGCTTTGTTATTTTTGTTTGGGATTGCTTTGGCTTTTTGGCTCTTTTTTGGTTCCATATGAATTTTAGAATTTTTTTTATAATTATGTGAAAAATGAAGTAGGTAGTATAAATGGGACTGTGTTGAATTTGTAGACTACTTTGGGTAATATGGTTATTTTATCAATGTTGATTCTTTCAATCCATAAGCATGAAATTTTTTTTATTTATTTGTGTCCTCCACAATTTCTTTCATTAGTGTTTTGTAGTTTTCCTTATAGAGCTCTTTCACCTCTTTGGATAAATATGTTCTGAGGTATTTTAGCACTTTGGCTACTATTATAAATGGAATTAAGGTCGTGATTGATTCTCAGTTTGGTTGCTGTTGGAGTATAGCACTGCTGATTGTATGTGTTGATTTTGTATCCTGTAACTTTAATGAATTTATTTATCAAGTCCAGGAGTCTTTTGGAGGAGTCTTCAAAATTATCTAGGTATAAGATTATATCATTGGTGTACAGAGATAGTTTGATTTCTTTTTGTCTAATTTGTATACCCTTGATTTCTTTCTGCAGCCTTGTAGCATACTTTGAAGTCAGTTAGTATGATGTCTCCAGCTTTATTGTTTTTGCTTAGAACTGCCTTTGCTATTCTGTCTCTTTTGGGTTCCATATAAATTTTAGAATTTTTTTTTAATTCTTTGAAAAATGATTTGGTAATTTGATAGGGATTGTACTAAATCTGTAGATTACTTTGGGTAATATGGTCATTTTTAACAATGCTTATTCTTCCAATCCATGAAGAGAAGATGTTTCTCCATTTGTGTGTGTGTGTGTGTCCTCTGCAATAACTTTCATCAGAGCTCTGTAGTTCTCTCTGTAGAGATCATTTATCTTCTTAGTTAAATATATTCCTACATATTTTAGCTTTTTGGTTGCTATTATAAATGGAACTGAGCTCTTAATTTGGTTTTCAACTTAATTGCTATTGGTGTATAGCCATACTACTAATTTGTGTATGTTGATTTTATATCCTGAAACTTCACTGAATTCATTTATCAAGTCCAGGTGTCTTTTGGAGGAGTCTTTAAGATTCTCTAGGTAAAAGATCATATCATCATAGGTTTGATCTCTTCTTTTCCAATTTGAATATCCCCCACTTTTTTTCCTTTTTATTTCTTCCTCTAGCCTGATTTCTCTGGCTAGGATGCCCAGCATTATAATGAAAGTAGTGTTTAAAGTGGTCATCCTTGCCTTGTTCCAGTTCTGAGAGGGAATGCATTTAACTTTTTTCCATTCAGAATGACACTGATTGTGGGTTTGTCATATATGCTTTTATTACTTTCAGAAATGTTCCCTTTATGCACATTTTGCTAAAGTTTTCATTAAGAAATCCGGGATTTTATCAAATACTTATTCTCTCTATTGAAGTAATCATATGATTTTTAAAAATTGTTTATATTGTGGAATATGTTTATTGGCCTGCACATGTTGAACCATCCTTGCATCCTTGGGATAAAACACACTTGATTGTGGTGGATTATTATTACTAATCAATTATTAATTAAAAAGTAATTACAATTAATTATGAATCATAAATAATACTATTATTAATTAGGGAGTTTTGGTGCTAGGTGCATATGTATTTAAAATTGTGATATCTTCTTATTGGCTTAATCCCTTTATCATTATATAACATTCTTTGTCTTTTTTCATAGCTGTTAATTTAAAGTCTGTTTCATCTGATATGAGAATGACTACTCCTGCTTGTTTTTGTCTTTCATTTGTATGGAATTTTTTTTTCCACCTCTTACTTCGAGTTTATAGGATTCTTTATGTAAGTGGGTCTCTTCAAAGTAGCAGATACTTATATTGCATATTTTAATCCATTCTGCCAATTTATATTTTTTAAGTTTAGCATTGAGAACATTTACATTTAGGGTTAATAATGTTATGTAAGATACTATTCCATTCATGTTCATCATATTGGTTGTTACCTGGTTGTTTTTTTTTTTTTTTTTTTTTTTTTCTATTGTGTTCACATTCTACAAGCCCTTGAGCTTTATAATTGCCAGTGTTTTTTCTACTGGGATATTTCAAACTTTTGTTTCAATATCTAAAACTTCTTTGAGTATTTCTTGTAGAGCCGATCTAATGTTGATGAATTACTGCAGTGTGTGCTTTATGAGAAACAAAATTCTTGGCTGACTGCTACCCTGTTTGAGGGGATTGAAGGTAAGCCCCTTTTGACTTGGAGGATTTCTGCTGAGAAGTCTACTGGTAGGTTTACCTTAATAGGTTGTTGATATTTTCATTTTACTGCTATTAGAATTATTTTATTCACATTAACTTTATATAACCTTTTGACTATATTCCCTGGGAATAACCTTTTAGCAATGAACCTTCCAGAGGTTCTTTGGGTTTCTTGCATCTGAATGTTTAAATTTCTGGCAAGGTCAGGAAAATTTTCCTCAATTTTTCCCTCAAATAGGTTTTCCAAACCAGTTACTTTCTTTCCTTCCTCAGGAACACCTATGACTCTTAGGTTTGATGTTTTATATATTCCCACATCTTTTGGGTACTTTCATTCTCTTGATTCTTTTTTCTTTATTGTCTGATTGGGTTAATCTGAAAGCCTTGTCTTCAAGTTCTGAGATCCTTTCTTTTACATGTTCTATACTACTGTTAAAACTTCCCACTGCATTTTGTACTTCGTAAAATGAGACTTTTTTTTTTCAGAAGTTAAGCATTTTTTTTTTTCTTGCATCTATCTCTTTGGGTAATTTTTCATTCATGTCCTAGATAGCTTTTTAAGAAAATTATTAGTATTTCTTTGTGTTGTTTTTCAACTTTCTCTTGGATCTCATTGAGAAATTTTATAATCAACCTTCTGATTTTTATCTCTGGAATTTCACAGATTTCATTTTGGTTACGGTTCATTGCTAAAGGATTAGTTTTGGTCTTTTGAGGGTGTTAAAGAACTAGTTTTTCATATTGTCAGAATTATTTTTTCTGGTTCATTTTTATTTAGGTAGACTCTTTATGCTTACTTGAGGTTGGCAGGGGGCTGACATAGGCACTGTAGAATTCCCTCAGTTATATATATCCTTGATGTGGTGAGTTTCTCAATTGCAAGGTGTGGTGGTGTGGTTCTGCGTACCTACACAGGCTCAAAGCATCCTGAGTGGCCAATGAGGATTGGATAGTGGTCTTAGCTGGGGTCTGGGATCAGGTTTTCCCAAAAGCTGAGATATTTTCTCAGATGTAGTAGGTTTTGCCAGTTGACTTCGGGCCAGGAGGTGGAACTTGTGGAATAGTGAGCAGTGATGGTGGCGGTAGACTTTCTGTTTGGCCTGTGTTGCTCCAAGGAAGTACCAGCCAATCTAAGCAATGGGCAAGACTGTGAACTAGAAAAGTTCCCCATTGGTCTGAGGCTTTGAGGGTGATGTGTGAGGCAAAGTGCTCAATCTTTTCGTCTGTGTGCACTATTGACTATCCCAGTGGGAACTGTAAAGGAATCCTTGGCCACTGGTGTAACACTGCTGTGTTGTGCAGTGGCTACACAAAAGAGTTTGCACGAAGAGTGAAAGTTTGCTAAGGCAAAGAGTTTCACCCAACTTCCATAGTCTCAGACAGCCTGTGTTTAGAATATAACAGTGTAACAACCCAGGTCTTCTCACAGGAGAGCACCCCAAAAGTAACTGTCTGACTTCACAGAATTTGCCCTTAAGACAAATAAAAGTGCCAGGTCTTTCTGTTCCCTCTCAAGTCAGCTAGAAAGCAGGTTTTTGCATTCCCTCACAGACCAGCCAGAAAGAAGTTCCTGAGATATAGTATCTTGAGCCACTCAGGGCTTTTTTTTTTTTCCTTGGACCACTCCACATGGGTTTTGGAAGAACATGGTTGAGGATGAGGCACTTTTCCATGTCACTGTAGAGTTCCCTCAATTGTATATATCCTTGGTGTGGTGAGTTTCTTAATTGCAAGCTGTGGTGGTGCAGTTCTGGGTACATACATATCTTCCTGAGTGGCTAAGGAAGATTGGATAGTGGCCTTAGTTGGGGTCTGGGATCAGGTCTTCCTCCAAACAGATATTTTATCAGATGTAGTGGAACTGGAGTCCTGTGAGGCTCAGGGTGCTTTCAAAGTCCATGGCAGGAGCACAGAACTCCTGTATTCTCCTTACTCATATACCCCATAGTATCTGAAGGCTGCTCATAATTTGTGCAGTGAGTCTGGCTTCAGGTGTCTGGCTGGTTCCAACTCACTCTGTGGATCTTGTCGATCTCTGGTGTGTTGTGTAGGGGGGTTGCTACTGGTCATGTTGCTCTCAGCGTGCTAAAGAACTCTTTCTATTTTTGTTCACTCTGTGGTCGGAACATATTCTATTTGCTTTTCCTCAGTCATCTTATTCCTCTTGGAGAATAAATATTTTTTTTGTCTGCAGAGTATCATAGGCTATATCTACCTAATCAAAAGTCATGGTTTAGCCGGGCTCCGTGGCTCAGCCTGTAATCCCGCACCTTTGGGAGGCTGAGGTGAGTGGATTGCCTGAACCCGCGGGTTCGAGACCCGCCTGGGCAGGCGAGACCTCATCTCTACAATAAATCAAAAAATTAGCCGGGCGTGGTAGTGCACGCCTGTAATTCTGGCTACTTGCTGAGGAGGAAGGATCACCGGAGCGGCCACTGCACTCCAGTCTGGGTGACAGAGTGAGACTCCAACTCAAAAAAAAAAAAAAAAAAAAAGTCATGGTTTAAGTGAGATAAAAATAAGGATGATGTTAGATCCTTCTTTCATATTAACCCTTTAATAGACTTTATCTTTTAGAGTAATTTTATATTCACAGCAAAATTGGGCAGAAAGCATACAGTTCCAATATATCTCCTATTCCCACAAATACATAGCCTCCCTAATTATTAACCTTCTAACACCAGACTGGTATATTTTTTACAGTTAATAAACTTACATTAACACATCATCATCCCAAGTCCAATGTTTATATTAGGTTTTTTCATTGTGTTGTAAATCCTATGCATTTTGAAAAACATATAATCACATTTTGCCCGCCACTATGGTATCATGCAAAATAGTCTCATTGCTCTAAAGTGTTCTATCTTCTGTAATTCACCCTACATATTCTAACTAATGACAACCACTGATATTTTTTTACTTTCTCTGTAGTTTTGCGTTTTTCAAAATGTCATATGATTGGCATGTAGCCTTTTCTGATTGGCTTCTTTTGCTTAGTATTAGGCATTCTTTTCGTGGCTTGATAGATCAAAAATTTTTTAGCATCAAATAATATTCTATTTTTGGATTATCAGTTTATTTACATAGTCAACTACAGAATACATTTTAGTTGCTTCCAAATTTTGAAAATTATGACTACAGCTGCTGTAAATATTCATGTACAGGATTTTGTGTAGATGTAATTTTTTTTACTTATTTAGATAATACCAAGGAGTGTGATTGCTGATTTGGGTGCTAAGAAAATGTTTAGTTTTATAAGAAAGAGTCAAATTGTCTTCTAAAGTGAAAGATATTTTGTACCATTTTGCATTTTCTTTTTTCTTTCTTTTTTTTTTTGAGTTGAAGTCTCACTCTGTTGCCAAAGCTGGAATGCAGTAATGTGCTCACAACCACCACAGCCTCGACATGCTGGACTAAGATGATCCTGCTGCCTCACCCTTCCAAGTAACTGGAACCATTTTGAATTTTCACTAGCAACAAATGAGAATTTCTGTTGCTCTGCATTCTCATTAGCATTTGGTTTTGCCAGTGTTCTGGATTTCAGTCTTTATAATAGGGGTGTAGTGATACTCATTACTGTTTTAATTTGTGTCTTACTAATGACATATGATGTGAAGCATTTTTTCATGTGCTTTTTTGTCATTTGTATATATTCTTTTTAGTCTCAGGTTTTTTTTTTGTTTATTTTGTTAAATATATTATTTTCTTATGCTTGAGTTTAAAGTATTTAATAAATACATATATTGAACAGTAGTATTTTATCAGATGTGTCTTTTGAAAATACTTTTCCCCGGGAGTTGGCTTGTCTTTTCAATCTCTTGGCAGTGTCTTTTACAGAGCAGAAAATTTTAGTTTAATAAAGTGCAGCTTATCGGTTTCTTTTTTCACGGATTGTGCCCTGATGTTGGATCTAAAAATGGCATCACCATACACAAGGCATTCTAGATTTTCTTCTATGCTATCTTCTAAGAATGCATAGTTTTGTGTCTTATATTTAGGCCTATAATTCATGGATTACTTCCTTTTGAGGGTTAGAAGTTTTAGGAGGGATTAATATTACAGAGATCTTTTTGCATAAGGTATACGAGGTCATGTTTATATTTGAACCTAGAACATGGCAAGTATAGAGGAAACAATGTTAGAAGTAATGAGTTAGACAACAGTTACAAAAGAGCACAGGAAAATATGATATTTAACCAGGTTTTGTTGGACAATAGTATCAACTTGGCAATATATTTCAGAATAAAATTATCATAGGCAGTAAATTCCAGATGGAACATTTCATGGATGATAGGAAAAATCATAAAAAGACAGTTTTACCTAGGATAATGCAATAAAGTTCAGGGGGAAAAAAGGCAGAAATACTTAATAAGAACTATAATAAAAAGAATTTACAATAACTTATGTTTACTCCTTCCTTTCCTTTTTTTAGTGCCCTAATTCCATCTTTTCTGTTATATTTTGTAAACAGCATCAGTATTTTGCCATATATGCCCATATTACACTCTTAAAAACAATTCTAATGTTCTTGTCACTTTGGCTTCTGCTTAATAGGAACTACGTTGAATTTATCAAGGTACAAAGGATAAAATATGATAGAATATGGTCCTCTATAAATGTGGTGTTTTCCTCAAGTAAAGCATGTAAGTGTTATCAGAAATATGGAGCTTCTACTTGACTATATTTGTTTTTTGTACTTCTATAAGACCTTCCATATGGTTTTAAATTAAATGTGTTTGTGTCAACTTTCTCCATATGAAAATCTCTCTGCAAGTAATTCTTAATATTACAAAAACTTCTCAAGAAGTTTAATCAGCAAATGAATTGTACCTGGAAAAGCAAATAACTTATATTTTAAAATGAATAAATACTTTAAAAAATTTAAATACTTCAAACTTTTTAATGTAAACATTTCAAAAATTTAAATTTTATGCTTTATGTTTATGTATTTCTATAGCTCTCCAATAATATTTGATAAAGAATCTTTTAAAATACATATTTTAGTATCTACACTTGTATTTTATATTACCTTAGTACCTAATGAAGAAAATTCAAGGAAAAGAAGGCAAATAAAATATTCTTCTTCAGTAGTTTTATTTTTTGTAAGACGGGCATAAATATTCTATATTTAAATTAAATTCTAGTACATTGTTTGAAGTGTTCTTTCTTATTTATCTGGAATACAATATTGGTTATACAATTGTGCTTGCAAAGATAAAGCTATCTTTATTAAATATCAAAGTATTAAAAATGACTAATTGCTTTTTGAGCAATTGTTTTATTTTCTTTGGGGTTTGAAAAAATTGTCTTGAGATTGGATTTGTGTTTCTGTTAAACAATAACTATACATAATAATATTTTCATTTATTTTTAAAATAAAACTTTCTTACACTTTATTGATTGGTTATTACAAGAAAAACAGCATTTTTCCCCTGATTTCAATCTTTATGTTTGAATAATAAATTTTATTTAGATTTAAACTTACAATCCTAGAGATATTAATAATTATCTTACAGTTGGGTAAATAGTTCATACTCTTGCAGGCTTAACATGTATTAATTGATTCATGTGTTGTTGGATACTAATTAATAAAGACAACAGTTTCCTTAAGGAGAATATTGTAGCAGGGAAATAGAAAATTATAATGAGATTAAACAAATGCTATAATACAGGTATATACAACCTAATAGGGGACCATTTGACAGGATTTACTCAGTTCTATTTGTTTACAAAAGTTGCAAATATAAGACCTTTAATTTTAGTTATAAAACTAGCTGGAAGAGAGTGTCTAGACATCCAGGGAGCCTAGTAGATTCCACAGAGTCTATGGAGTCCAGAGAGTTCAGCACTCCGAGGCATAAAAAGATAAAAAAAGAGAGGGGCATCAGTCTGAACATGTAGATGAAAGATATCCAGCACTGTAAATCACTCCAGAATATTTTTCTTTGCTTCCGTTATTTATTTGCAAGTGTATTTTCTTCTATATTAAATTTAGAATCAGTATATCAAGTTTTCTCAAAAGTTGAGGTGGATCTTTATACTGAAATCACTTTTGATTTATAGATGTCTTGAGTGAATTAAAACTTTATATTAAGTTAAACCATCAATGAACATGGTATATCTCTTTGTATTTTTAACTCTTTTTATGTTCTTTCATTACTTTTAAAAATTGGGTCAATATAAATCTTGTGTAATTATTACAGTATAAATTCCTAGATAATGTTTTATATTTTGTGAGGTCTTCATATATCTCTGTATTTTTCCCAGTTGTTTACATTTCCTTGAATTTATCCTCTATCTTGCTATAATGTATGACAGTTTCATCTTTTGAGTTTGATGCAGGGGCTTAGCAAAATGAAGTTCAATCAATTCACGTTTGCTTTTCCTTCTTCTGAAGGATTGCTACCCCTGGGAAAGTTGTCAACATAACTATGTTTCAAAAGGCACTTTTGTCAGGTATTTTTTCAGTAAATTTTCAATTCAAGTTCTGAGACCTGAACGGTTGATATGGAAAATGTAATAAGTTTTCGTTCATCTGTAGTTACCAATGCCCTTCCTTAGCTGGACTCCAAACTGCCATGATATTAATATCTAATAGCCTAATGTAATAATTGGAGCTGCTGTTTTCTTTCTGAATTATGGTGGAACAAAGTATGTACTCTTTTCTTCTAGGCAACGGTACACAGGCACACACACACACACACACACACACACACACATACACACACACACTAAATGTGAATTTCTCTCTATATTCTCAACTTATTTCTTAAATTCTGCATCAGGTTGTGGAATGTACAAATTTATTGCTTCAGAAGAATATCTCAGGTGGTATTGTCATGGGATGTGAGCAAGGGAGGAAATAATTCATATTAGGTTGTCATCCTACCAAGTGACTATTTATGCATTTCTTGAGGATGCTGTGTTGTAGAAAAAACACTCTCTTGACATGCCAGTGTTTGAACAAAATATCAAAGTAGGTTCAGTTTGCCTAAATGCCCAAATGAAAAAATACAAATAGAGTAGCAGAGTGAAAGGAAAAAAAAAAAAGCTAATCAGAAAGGGCATTCAAGAAACAGTGGTTTGGGTAATATGAGCCTAATTATGCATCGTTTCTTCCAGATCTGCCTCTAGGCTCCCCACAAGCAAACACATGCATACACCAAAGTCCTAATGAGATAGTGAGCTTGCCTCTCAGGAGAGTTCTTCAAGTTTAACCCACTTGACATGGTAATGGGATGAAGCTTGCTTTCTTAACTGAATGCACTTTCACTTTGCACTAATTAGCCCTTCACATGTTCTAGTAAAGTTTAAATGCTTCAGTTTAGATATCTCAAATATTCATATAAGTAGTGCATTTTTACATTTGATTTCAAGTCTCTGTGTTTATGGATGCATTTGACAAGCCTCAGGTTTTGGGGTTTTGTTCTTGGACCCATTTTCCAATTATCTTTATCCTAACACTCATTGTGTGACCTTGGGTAAGACATCATTGTTTTAATTGCAAAATGATGATGATAATTTTCTACATAATGAGTTCATGTCTATAATACTCACTGGCATCAATTGACATCATAACTTTTTTTTTTTAAGTTCCTTCTAAAGTCTCCTGAGTTCTAGTATAATATGCCTCAATAAAATATAAGCAGCACTGGTAAAAAGTACTTCCAGAAATAGTTGTTTGGTTAATACACAGCACTTCCACATGTATAAGAAGTATATATTAACCAGGTCATTGCAAAGTACCTATGAGTGGCACTCATGATTAGCAGTTCACTGTGAGAGAATGTTCTTTTGATGGCATACCTAGTAGTGATTACTTTGGCCCACCCACATAGGCTGTGTGGCTGCTGCTATTCTGATGCAAACCAAATCCTTAGTGTCTCTCATTGTCATGACTATTGCAAAAATTCTCCCAGGTCCTATATTTTTACTTTACCAGCATGATTCACAAGACAATGTTTAGGGCTTTGTTGGAGACTCATTTTACTCATTTTGTTACAGTACATATCAGACTCATAAGTAGACCCGTTACATCTAGCCTTATAATTCCATGATCAAGTCTATATCCCAGTTTTGCCTATGGGTGTCAAATATCAAAGAAGATTTAGATGTTAAACATAAGACAAATAGTTAAAAGCATATTTGAACACAAATCAATATAATGATAGCAGTAAGAAAAAAATGACTATACAATGTTGCATAAAAATAACTACAAATTCACAATTTCTAATTGTAAGAATACACTTATTGAAATTAGGCAGCCAATAGCTAAGGACAGCCAAGAGTATATGCAGAAATAAGTAATTTCACCAGAATAGTGTTGTATGAGTGGGTGAGTATGTAGTACATTAATTTTGCTTTGTTTTTCAAAATACTTGTGTATTATAAAATAAAACACAGAAAAAATCAGCAAATTAATAACTCATTCTATGAATTAATATTACTTGAAAAATGTTTTGAACTATGTCCAATGTTATGAAAATATGATGTGTATTTCTGATATTAATTTTACTTGAAAAATAATTGGGGACTTAAGTAATACTAATACTAAATCATAATAATTGCCATATTTTATGATAAATGCAAGTTTTACATAATTTAAGATAAAAGATATGACCAATTTATTTTTTATTTTTTTATTTTTGCTCTGTCCCAATTTATTTTACTCTCCCAGGTTCCTTTAATATACTCATGCATTCCCCTCTGGTTTAAAATTATTATTGAGAAGTTCTGTACCATACACATATATATAGTATATTTCTGCTTTGGTTTAAGGTTTTGCCTTAATATAGAAACAACTTAGAATACAAATGGTACAGAATTTCTCAATAATATTTTTATACCATATATATATATATATATATATATACACACACACACACAGATATATATATATATACATATATAAATACACACATGTACATACTTATACAAATATATAGCAAATAGTCTAATAATTCTCAATCCAATTTTTTCTAGCTCAGACCTTTATTTGAGCTCTAGACATATTGAGATAATTACTGCCTAGTTTTCAACTGGGATAGATCAGAAGAATTTTTAAATAACCCGATTAAGAACGTAATTGTCATCTTTTCTTTAATGCATGCCTCCACTCCTATTCTCCATGTTGAATAAAACTGCCATTCATTCAACCACCCTAACTAAAATCTTCATCTTGTTCCAGTTCCAGACAAAAATAATAAATAGGTAAACAAATTGTAAGTCTACCTCATTTTCTTTTATAAGCTTCTTCCCAACTTTTCATTACAATGGTTATTATTGATGTAATGGAATTGTTTGTTAAGGAATCTTTTAAGATAGTCTTCTAACCTCTCTCTGCTTCTTGTTTGCTTTCATCTAATCTTTTGCTGATACTGCCACTCAGAGTATCTGACCCTTGAACTGTTTACCCATAACAGAACCAGACAGAGATAAACTACTTCAAAACATAATTATTTGCCTTTATGAGAAAAGATCCTTGCCAATGTTATATATGACAAAGTGGTTTTTAAAGATAGGTTAAAACTATACTTAGTCATGAAAACACCAAAATAGCAATAGGCACATTTATGTGAAACATGAAGTTCTTATTTTGTTTATTATAAATATTTAATAGAACATATTTCTTTAAAAATACAAGTGAAATCTTTAAATATTTGCCTGAGGGATTAGTGTCCATTGCGATCAGATCTTCTTTAATATACTTCACTTTGTTCTTGTGAGAACTTGTTTGAGCTTCAGTGTGTACTAGTATATTATTACTTTTAAAAGTATAATTTAATTATTACTATAGTTTTTGTTACTATTATTACTGAGTTGATCTACAAACTGTATAAAGGTTTTCTGTTTAATTTTCAAATCAATGCATGATGATAATTATTTCTATTTAATAGAAAACAAAATTAAGCTTTAAAATATGTTATAACACACTCAAGGATCAGAACTAGAAAGCAGAAAATGGGAATCAAATAGAGTTTTTTCTGAGTCTAAACTGTACTTTTTAAGATTGTTGGCAAAAAAACCAAACTCTTTAAACATTTTTAGAGATTTTTTTCTGAGACAAATATGAATGACCAAGGCCCAGGGCAGAGTTTCAAGAGTTCCTGGGTACATGTGCTAAAGGTGGTTGAATTACAGTTTGGTTTTATGTATTTTTAGGGAGACAGCAGTTACAGGCAAAAACATAAATTAGTACATGTGAGGTTTACATTGATTGGGTCCAGAAGGTTGAGACATCTCAAAGGAGGGTGGCTTACATAGGTGGACTCAAATATTTTCTGATTGGCAATTGGTTGAAAAAGTTGAAAGGATAAACTAAGGCAAGGTGGGCCAGTACCACAGAAATAATGCAAGATTGCAGCAAAGAAGGAAGTAGAAAGAAGTAAAGTCTATTATTCACCTTTCATAGATGGAAAGGGCACCAGCATTCAGGTGAGTGCCCCCAAAGGACTGAGGACAGGGCATATTTAAGGCCCTTGGGACAAGCGGGCTTGGGGCCTGGTTGGGTTTGAACCAAAAGGAATGTCCAGGGCTGCATTCTTTGATATTGAAAGCAATCACAGAAATCTTGGATCTTGACATGGCCAGGCACCAGCATCTCAGAACCTCGGGTGGTGGGCTAGAGATTGGTCATGATCAGGTGATAGCAATGTGTCAATACAGATGTCACCCAGTGATGGGCTGGAGGTCATCATGGACAGCTGTTACAATGTATTGATACAATGTCTGGAAGAAAGATTGTTAGGAGGTCTGAACATGTTGAAGGGGGTTTGAATAATCACTGATTTCCAATGCCTGACCCAGGGAAACCAGTTCTGGGAACCAGTTTTGGGAAAGGTGATTTTTCTTATTAATGATTATAAGGTAAGAGGGATGTGGAAGCTGTGCAAGCTGCTTAGCAGAACATATCAGTGGTAAAATTTAAGCAAAATGGATATACTAAGGCAAAATGACTATGTTAAAGCTAAATCTTTTCTAAGTTTCCTGAGTCCCTCCTTTCTTTTCTTTTTTTTTTTTTTTTTTGAGTTGGAGTCTCACTCTGTCGCCCAGACTGGAGTGCAGTGGCCGCTCCCGGCCACCGCAGCCTCGACCTGCTGGGCTCCGGCGATCCTTCCTCCTCAGCCTTCCGAGTAGCCGGAATTAGAGGCATGTGCTACCACGCCCGGCTGATTTTTTGATTTATCGTAGAGATGAGGTCTCGCTGCCCAGGCAGGTCTCAAACCAGCGGGCTCAGGCAATCCACTCACCTCAACCTCCCAAAGGCGCAGGATTACAGGCTGAGCCACCGAGCCCCGCTCCCTCCTTTCAAAAGTTAAACACTGTCTAAAGAACTTGAAGTCAGTAAAATAAAATGCTTCAGTTAAGATAAGGGGAATTGGCCAGCATGGTGGCTCATGTCTATAATCGCAACACTTTTGGATACCAAAGTGGAAGGATTGTTTGAACCCAGGAGTTCAGGATTAGCTTAGGTAACATTATGAGACCTTGTCTACATAAAAAATAATAAAAAATTAGCTGGGAATAGTGGCAAGTACTTGTAGATCCAACTACTTGGGAGACTGAAGCGGGAGGATCACCTAAGCTCAGAAGTTTGATGCTGTGGTGAGCCATGATCTTGCCACTGCACTCCAGCTTGGGCAATGGAGTGCTACCCTGACTCAAAAAATAAAAATAACAAAAAAAGCAGGTTAAAGAAGCCAAGGTTCTTGTTATGTAGATGAAGTCTCTAGAAGGTGTCAGACTCTGTACAGATGCAAATTTCTCCAAGAGACAGATCTTCAGGGCTATTTCAAAATATGTCAAAGAAACACATTTTTGGGCAAAATATTTGTATTTTCTTTAGGGCCTGTTATCTGTCATGTGGTGCTATACCAAAGTCATAATCAAATTTGGTATCTTATTACTACCAAGTCTATGTTGTCAGTTTCATGTTCTTTATTTTAATGTTAATGCCAGTCGGTTGTGTCTACCTCACAGAAGAGGGAGTTGTAACCAAATGTGTCTGATCTCCTTTTCCATGATAACCTGAAATTTAGTTTTTCACATTTCCCATGGCTGTGAGAGGATTTGTTTAGTTGCTTGGGGGACTTCAAATTTTATTTTTGGTTTACAAGACCTACACTATCTTGTCTTTCAGTCCTTTCCTATGTTCCTTACTGTGAGGTATTGTCCGGACATAGACTCTTGTCATCCTATATGTGGCTTCTTTCTTCTCCCTCCCTTAGGGAGCAGCCTCTGGCCAAGACTGGCCCCTGAAGGATTTGCATATTTCTGGTAATGAGTCATGGGATGCAGATGATCAAGCTAAAGGATATGCATATTCCCAGTACTGAGTTATGGGGTGCAGGTGATCTAACAACACTGAAAGAAATGTAGGGTAACTCTTAATGTAATTGTAAACATTATGTAATAATTTGAATAATTAACTTGCTTGATTATAAAACTGTTTGCTATACTGTCCTGAAGTATGGATTCTTAACTGACCTGCCACCATCAGTGCCTCCACTAAGTGTTAATAAACCAGTGTCTTTCCCTGCTGGACCTCTGGTTGACTTCTTTGGAATAGGTAAACATTTATACATTATGTGCAAGCCCTCTCAGATTTGGGGTTACCATATTGCAATTGGTATAGTTGGGCAGGATATTCTAGAGAATCCCCCTGATGTAGAAGCCATGGGAGAGACAGAAAGGAAGAAAGTCGCTGGGGAAGAATATGATTATGTTGCTGGGGGAGCTATTAGTATGTCACTGAGGGAAATATCAGTATGTCACTGGGCTAAATACCAGATTGGACCACTGGTTCAACATGGTTCAAAGGTTCCAGTTTGATAGACAGCTGGGGGTCACTGTGTGAGTACAGAAATGCTCTGAAAATGCTAACCAGATTGCTGGAACTGTTGAAAGCAGTTGAAGAAAAAGAAAGATATGCTTGGTTAACTCAGGCAGAAAGCCACCCTTGCTAGTCGGTGGGATAGTACAGGGGGCCTCACAAGTGATAGTGGACCTGGAAGAAATGGTTTTGATTAGGCAGAAATGGGGAGTTCAAAAAGTGAAAGAGAACCCGAAAGAAAGAAAAGTTGTGGCAGGTCTCATAAAGGTAACCTACCAGAAATGTGGGTACATTTAATTAAGGCAAGGGTGGATCCTAATATGATAAATAAGCAACCCAATGCAGTGTTGGTGAATTATAGAATCAACTTTCGAAAGAAAAGTGCTTCCAACCTATCTCTGAAAAGAGGACAGAGGTCCAGGTACTAGAGTGGACCACCAGTAAAAAGAATGTCCTTCTCCCAAAGAGAGGGAGCAGGCAGGCAGCTGCAGGGCAGAACCAGAGTGTTCAGGGACCCTAGAAGCTGGTCCTGGTCACCACCATTCTCATCACGGCTGTGGTGCAGATGGAGCTCAGGGCAAGCCCTAGATTGGATTATACAACAAGGCTTGGTTTATCGCTAGAATTTTTTTGCTGTTGATTATACCTATATTGCTGTGGATGATACTGCAACATTTTGTGCATTATAGAGCATAAATAGTGTGTAGTAGATTTGGCTAATACTTTGATATTCATGTAAGTTGTCAAGATCAGTTCACATTCCTCTGGGAAGTAAGACAAGGGACGGCCAATGAGGTATTTGTACAACCCTATGTTACATCACAGCATGGTTGCTCAAGATTTGGAAAATTGGAGGTGACCTGCATCAGTGTCTCTATTTTATTGTATAGATGATGCCATGACAGATATAAAGCAGGCAGCACCTACTTTCAGGGAAAGTGATCATCAACTGTTATTGACAAGATCCAGGTTTTTGCTCACCTAATACCACCCAGACAGCTGCAAAAGTTTTGGGGTTTGATATAGTCTTGGAGAGCATTTGTCCCACATATAGCACAGATAGTATGATTACATAGATTAACCAAAAAAGGGTTCAATGGGACTGGACACAAAGTGCCAACAGGCATTCAGTGCTACCAAAAGGGCTGTGGGTATCATCCAGGCAATGGGCATTCTAAACCAATCCCATTCCTGTGCATTGGATGTAAAAATTAATACCAGGAGGGATATGTTTGAGGGTTTTGGCAGTGGCAGGGAAAAGCTAAACTTCCCATTGGGTCTTGGTCATAGACCTGAGAAGGGGGCCAAAGGCCACCAAGGCCCCTACTGAACAACAGGTTAATGCAGTGTAACAAGATCTCTTGGCAATAGAGCCAACCAGGATGGATCCCTGACATTTCCTATAGACCTGCAGTGCAGATGACAACCCTAACCAAATGATGAGTATATCTACAACAGTGTAGCAAGCTTTCTACATGTCCTCTAAGCCAAGAACTACAGCAGCACCTATGGCCAATAATGTTCCCTGATGCACGAGTGGACAACCCGATTACATGAGGTAATCCTCACTCTTAATGAGAGACCACATGCAGACAGTCTAGCACCCACAGACATGCAGATACAACAATGGGCAACACTCCTGAGGATGCATCCAGATGCAAGAATCATTACTGTGACCAAACTGAAGAAGGGAGAATAATCTGTACTCCCCACCCACAAGACAAGTACTTGAAGAGAATATTCTCCATTGGCCCTGGGAAGTTCAATCTGAACCCCAGTGGGGATCCCTTCTTGTTCCCTGATGAAAGGGAATAGATCATAATTTAATATTCATCCTATTGTTATGGGAAAATGGACATATACTGTTAACTGCAATAACTCCCAGTCTCAAATATTCAAAAGGAGACTACTGTAATTTCTATGTGGCAATTTAGGACCCCCTCTGTCCTTTCATGTCATAGACAAAAGGGATTCTGAGCCTGATAGGGCACGGTATTCCAGGTTGGGGAGGTCTCCCGAAAGTGTCACGATATTGTCACACAATGGGAATGTTACTTGTGTTTTTACCAAATAATCAAGATTTACATTTGTTCGTTTCTCTCAAACATTGATCTTATCATCCTTTGCCTAAGATCCCTTTTCCAAGTGGTTTGGATCGCTAAGCTTTTTCTTTTTGGCAAAGCGTAAACATAGGTGTTATAATTACTGTAGTAATTTTGCTGTTTGGATCCTGTGCCCTTTATTGCATATACAGGATACAGATATCATATTTGACTTATGTTTCCACCTCAGGGAACTTGAGGATGATCGGTGTTATGCAAAGATTATAAGGGTGAAAAAAAGTCAATGTAGGGGTGGAGTGTGAGGTATTGTCTGGTCATGGACTCTTTATCTCCTATACCTGGCTTCTTTCCTTCCCTTCTTTCAGGGAGCAGCCTTTGCCCAAGGCTGGCTTCTGAAGGATATGCTTACTCCCAGTAATGAATCATGAGGTACAGTGGATCGAGCAATGCTAAAAGCAATGTAGGCTTCACTCTTAATCAATGCATTTGTAAACATCAAATAGTATTAATAATTTAAATAATTAACTTGCTTGATTTTAAAACTGTTTGCTGTACTGTTCTGAGGCTCAGATCCTTCAGTAAACTGCTGCTTTCAGTGTTTCCTGTAAGTTTTAATAAACCAGTGTCTTTCCTTGCTGGACCTGCAGGTGACTTCTTTGGAATAGGTAAACTTTATGCACAAGCCCTCTCAGATTCAGGGTTATTGTGTAACCCTAATTATTGTCACATAGTCGGTTTTACAGTTTTAAATTATTGTGGTGGTCATGGCAGTTGTTCCCCTAAAGGTCAGCTGAAAAATCACTGACGTGAGTCAAGTTGACTAACAGGAAAAGAGGCATAAAATTTATTTAACAGGTATACATGAGAGTCTACAGAATGAAGATCTGCCTTCCCAATGAATTACAGAAGCAAATACCAAGAGGTTGCAGAAAAAAAGGGGGGGCTTGAATTCTGGTAAGATAAGTTATGGGAAGGAGAAGAGGAATTCTATTGAGGACAATAAAAAATTGTTAGGAAATAATGAGTGGATGCCTGTGAGAATGAATGGATGGGGGGAACAAAGATTGACTTGTAAATAGTTCTCTTGGGAAGCTCAATGAATCTAAGAGACAAGCATTATTTTGAAAATGTTTGTACCAGGTCTGGTTACATTCTTCCTCTTCTTTCCTGCAATAAACAATGAGTTAACAGGGAGGAGAAGCAACATTGGGAGAGATGGCGTGGGTGGCGGAAGTCAGAGAGATTTTGAGGCTTTTTCAGTTCAGCATGTCAAAATGCCATATTTTGGAGTATCAGTTTTTGAGTTCCAACATTATATAGGTCTTTCTTTCTAAATATTTTATTTTAAGCATTAAAAAAGGTTTAGGAATCTCTATCTAATTTTGTACATTAAAAGAGTTGTTCTGCAGCCTCTACTGTGCTCCAACTGAAATATAACAACAAAAATGAAACAAAATTAAAATACAGCAGAAAGTCCTCAGTAAATTTATGTTCTAAACCTCAAGAGAGAAAAAGTACAATGACTATTAATGTTTAATTCTACCTAGAATCCCAAATTATATCTTGATTATTTAGCACAAATATTGTTTAGACTAATATTTATTACAAAGATTTCACTTTTGTTTTCTAGAGGTAGAAGCTGGTGAGCTGTGTTAAATGTTGCAGAAAGATCAATTAGGATAAGGCAAACCATAAGTTTCTAACTATTAAGATAGGGAACAATGTCAGTAAAGGCATGAGGCAAATTTCAGCTTGGTGTGACTAGAACTTGGCATGTGGTAATAATTAATAGAGATTGCCATTTGACTCTTGAAAAAAAAAAGGGTGAATTGCAGAGGCTTGAGGGTCGTAGGCAAATGACTGACCCTATTGTCAGGAAAGGCTTGATTGTGCCTGTAAGCAAAAGGTATGTTTCTTGGAAGCAATCAAAATCCAAGTAAGTAAAGAAAAAAGCACCTGGAAGGGAAACCTAAAGAGGGAAGCTGGGTATATCTAAGAAATATAATTAAATAAATATAAAAAGTCTTCCCTAATGTTTGCATTAAGCAGTACAAAATTAGCTCAGGAACATTGGAAGAAGATCAAAATGGAAAATCACAAATGAAGCATACACTCATATACATGGGAAAGCCTAACATGTAATGAACAACAATCATACTTTACACGTGCTACATGTTTCACCTGATCCTTACAACATCCGTTTGAGGCAGGCAGGGCTGAAATAATTAGTATCCATTTAACTGTTGAGGAATGAAGCCACAGAGGTGTTAGAAACCTGGCTAGAGAACACAGAAACAGAAGTTGAATACAATCTTCGGTCTAGAAAAAAGGCCTAGTCTAGTATCTATTTAATTACAATATACCCCCAACCTGCATGTTCCATTAGTGATGCAGTGACACTAGAGAAAGTCATAGCTAGACTTATGTCCTGCTCAGGTAAAGTAGTTAATGTTCTCTGCATAGTTTACAAAAGTCACTTCCATAATAAATGGTATTATGGAAGTGTATTTCAGTTTTCTCTCTGGCCACGTAAATGAATAAGGGGTGATAATGACATTCTCATTATTTTAGGAACATATTTGCATTTGTAATGATACAGCTCCTACCAGGCGCCAAAGCCATAGAGACAACTGTCTGAATTAATTATATTTGTTTGGCTGATTAGATAAAAAATGCAAACATAAACTGCACATCAAACTACTTTAAGATTATTTAATCCTTCTCTTGAAAGGGAAATGGGCCTCTGAAGCTCTTCTTCTTTTAAGCTCAAGAAATCATTAAATCAAGCAGCTGAAACAGTTCTTTAAAAATTACCACCCAAATTCTTGCATTTTCTCAAGAGTCTGAAATAAGCATATCAATCAACATAACATCAAGGTTTATTTATTAATTTGCAGTTATTTCCTAGATTAGCCTGCTCAATTTTCATGAGCCAGTCCACATACCTCTATGAGAAGTGATGGCTTAAACTGTGTCCATTTAGCAGATAGCAGCTTTGAAGTGGGGATAAGTACAGCTAAAATCATCCCCCTGAAGTTCTCAAAGTGTGCAATTAGCTTTGCAGATGTGCTTTGTCCACACCTACTCTTTAATGATCACTGACACCTCATTAAATGAAGCAATACCATTAGTCTCCTCCTTATACACACCAGCTGCCAGCCCATCTCTGGTTTTCTAAGTTCTAAAACGGAATCTAAATGTGGTTGAAACATCTTCAAAGCTTTGAATATTTTTGTGAGTTGTGCCCCTCTTATCAATGAAGAGTAATTTGGAGAGTGGAAGCAGTGGTCCAAAGCCCTATCATCTCTTATTTAAATATCTTCTACTCCTTCACTCCTACCTTCTTTATTTTAAAGTATAAATTGAATTTATCTCCTCCCTGCTTAAAACTTTTCAATGACTCCTGTCATTTAAAGTTCAGACTTCTCAATATAGTTCCAATCCATCTCCCAACTTTATCTGTTATTTTCCCTTCACATCTAGCATTGTAAAACTATCTACATCTATGTATTTACTCTCCTCTCTTTCTCTCCATTCATCTATCTATAAGATTGAATTTCTATAGATCTCTTAATTTCCAGATATCATTATTCTATATTATTATAGATATATATTTAAATGCCAGTCTTTAAAATGTATAGTGTTCACTTTCTAGTGGGATTAAAATAATTACACAGAATTTTTCAAGATTGCATTGGGTGAGAAAGGAGGGGTGGTGATTATGTATATGTATGTATGCATATGTATATATGTATGCATGAATACGTAGATATATTTTAAATATTTAACTGAACACTAACTAGTAATATTTCAATTTTGAGTAAAAATAAAAGGTTTTAACAGGGGCTTGAAATCTGTTACATTTACCAAAGTAAAAAGGTCACCAGTATCACTAATTATTTCTTCTCTGTAGTCCAAGACAGGGAGTAAGAGATTCTTTTGAAGAATTGGGTTCAGTGATAACAAGATATAGGATAGGACAAACATAAAAGACTAGATTCAATTATTGTAAAGAGTAGCAAGGTAGTGGTAGCATCGAAAGGATGGCTGACTCAGAGAGAGTCATCTACCTGGTTAATAGAGCATGACATCCCTAGAAGCAACAAAGGTGAGCGCTTCCGTGGCTTTATAATCAAGAGAGAATATTTCAAAAAGAAAAATTCAAGAATGGACAGTCAGAAGAGTGAGGGCGGTTGCTCCAATAAAAACTCTTAATTCATTTCCTAGTGTCTATGGTTGAGTCAGTTTTTATATATGGAACTAATTGAAAAAGAGACCAGCTACATAAAAGGATGCATCTTTCTGCAAGGAAATATGGTGATCATTCCAGTATTTCTTCCTCAAAGTGATTTGCTGCTATTTTCTTGGGTAATGATACACCCGTAGTACCTAGACATTTTGAGAATTTTTGAACAAATGGGTCCAAAATGACATTGCTACCTTGATATCTGAAACAGCATCATGTCTCATCAGTTTGGGGCATTATGCTAATCTGACAACAAATGAAGCCCTAGCCAGGGTCTGCATAAGGAGCTAGTGGGCCCATATACCCATTCAGTGGGCACTTCTCTAGTTTCTGAAGGTATAATTAGAAAATACATAGTTTACTACTGGAACAGCTAATACTTTTTTTTCTTGATGGTGAGATATATCAAAGTGGGGAAATCCAAGTAGAAACTTCTAAATCTAACCCTCTTGCCATCCAGGATTAAAATCAGAAACAATTTATTCTGGATAGTCGGAGAGAAGAAGAAATTAGAGTCATCATTAAAATCCTAGTGGATAAGGGAGAAGTACATTCTCTCCTTTTGTTATCTCCATTTAAGTCACCAGCCTTGTTTTCACAAAACCATTAGGCAATGACAGTGAACTAACAAAGACTCAGTGGAGCTATAGCTAAAATTCAACTGTAGTAACAGATGTAGCATTTATCCCAAAGCAGATTAACATGACTTCAGGTACATGACATGCGGTCATTGATCTAGATAAAACGTGTTTTTATTTATATCAGGATAATGGATCAAAGCAGTTTGGATTTATTTGGAATAAAGAGTACACATTTACATCTTGAGTGTGTTAACTGTCTCAGTCTTTCTTGTAATAAAATCCAAAGGGATCATGTTTAGCTATGCAGCCTATGAAACTATCCACTAAACCAATATATTGATCATATCATGCTAATTTTACCAGAAATAAATGAATAACTAGTGCATTGGAGGCGTTGATAAAACATGCACTGTCCAACAAGAAAGGCATGAACCCTATGAACATTCAGAGTTCTATCGCATTATGAAAATTGATGTGTCTAATGGTCTGGAGCATACCTAGACATCCTCTCTAAAAAACAGGAAAAAAAAAATTACATCCTCCTTTTTCCATAATGAAGAAGAAAATCCAAAGTTTAAAGGTCTCTTAAAAGTTTCAGGAAATAGTTTATTTCACACCTAGGGAGACTACTTCAAATCACACATTGGGTGACAGTAAAGGCTGATTAATTTTTGTTGGGCCAAATGCGGGACAAACTTTTCAGTAGATTAGTAACATGACTCTGCATCTTGGACTTTTTTTTCTATCAACCTTATCTTATGAAAAGTGTCAGTGGAGGCATAAGATGTTAACAGACACTTAAGGACAAACCCATGAAACGAATCACAGGGCAGATCTCTAGGATTCTGGAGCAAATTCACTCCATCTGCAAGTCATTCTAAGGTAAAAGCAGTACCTCTGAGATCAAACCCAAGCAGGACCATAAGGCACAAGTGAGCTGTACAAGCATGTAGCCTAGGTCCCTTTCCCCCATTTGACATCCTCTATTGTCGCAATGCAATAGTTTCCTCAATTCATAACCATGGCCACATGAAATATGCCTATGACCAGTTGACAGATGTAAACTCAGTATGTAGGTATAGCAAAAAAATGGATGAAGTAACCTAGAAGGAAAGTAGTGAGGAGAAACTTGGTTGAAGCATCAGGCCATCCTCTTTGTGTGACCTGAGAAGTAGTCCAAGATTAGAGTACCTATAGACTTATGAGTAGGGGGTAAGTGGATTGACAGACTAGGATGTGGGGACAAAAAAGTATGGGGGGAGAAAAAAATAGAAGAGAGAAATAGCAATGAACATATATGCATGGAAATAAAGAGATAAATCATTTTCTGATATGCTATTTTCCACCAGAGTGCAGCCACTACAGAAGTGACATTGGGTACTCCTTTAGAAAAAAAGAAATGACTCAGTTAGTTGACATAAGACAGTCTTTCTTTTATTTGCTCTTTATAAGTTATATTAGTTCCCTGTGGCTGCAATAAATTATCACAGACTGGGTGACTGGAAAAGTCAGAAATGTATTATCTCATAATTCTGGAAACCGAAGTCTAGGATCAATATAGCCAAAATTAAGGTATTGGTAAGACAACTGTGCACCATCTGGAGAAAATTTTGCTCCTTGTCTCCTCCAACTTCTAATGGTCACTGGCATTTTGTGGTTTGTGACTATAGCTCTTCCTCCAGTTTTGCATAGTAATTTGTCTGTGTATGTTTCAAATCTACCTTTGCCTCCCTTTTATAAGAATATATTTGGTGGCATTTAGGTCTCATTGGAATAATAAAGGAATATCTCTTCATCTCAAGATCCTTACCTTAAATAAATCTGCAAAGACCTTTTTTTCCAAATGAGGTAATAATTTCAGGTTCCATTGATTATGATCTGATACCGCTGGAGGACATTACTATAAGAAATAACCTCCAAACTTTCACTCCCACCAGATACCCAATGTTGGCACGATAAGCACATGGATAACATAGAAATGGTGGCTGAGTTGAAAGTTACATGTGACCTCAACATTGTGGGCTTCACTTTACCAAGTTCAATTTATCTATTGCTGCTAAAAAAAAAAAAAAAAACTTCCAGTAACAGAAATCAATGCTGATTCCCTGATATTACACCATTCCTTAAAGAGACCCACTTAACACTTCATGAAAAATTGACTCAACTTGTATATCTGAAGAAGGGATAACACAATTCATTTGGCCATATATTTTGTGCATGGTTTGCCTTTCCTGCCTTATAGGCTTCAGCAAATATCGTATCCATTGACAGACTCCTATATATATTGTATAAGACCATGGGATTCACTTTATGGTAAAAGAGGTGAGGAAGTAGTGTTTTTGCCAGTAACATGTAGGCAGAAGTTACTTGCCAGATAGATTGATGGAATTATCTATGCAAGTTTTAGCTGAAGGACAAGCTCAGAAATAGCATTTTTGTAGGATTTTTTCAGGCTTCAGAATATACCTCAAATCAGTAACCTTTATAAATTGAGGTATGTGTTTTTCCTTCCCCAGTACAAGGCAGAGAACCTGAGGTAAAAGCAGGAGTGGCACTAATTACCATCACCTCCAGTGACTTACTTGGGGAATTTGTGCCTCCCATCTTCGCAACCCTAAGTTCAATAATTGTAGGTGTCTTTACTACCAAAATCAGACTATTTCTGCCTAGAGACACAGCAAGAGTCCTGAAGGAATGTAAGCTATTTGGACATTTGAGATATTTCCATAAAGGAGCCAGTAGCAATCATGAGGAATAAGTAAGCTTGCTATCATACAATGAAAGTGGAAGAAATATATTTACACCTGAGTTCTTCTTGACAAACTATGGTAATAAGTAGACAAACGCAGCAAATTCAGTCTGAGGAGAGTGTGTGACAAGGAGTAAAAGCCTCAAGAATGAAGGTCTTTGTCACAACCCTAAGTAAACCACCAGGACCTACAGAACTAATAATACAGGTAAGAGACATATACAATAGATTATGGAAGAAGGAGACAAATATAAGTTGTGGCCTTAAGATGAGCTATGGTAGGGCAGCTATTTACTTACTCCTCTTCTAAACTCTGCTGGAAGAGGGGTTCATCAGAATCCTGAATGAGTTCCTCCCACAAGAACTGTATCCAAGTGACAAAAGGGTGGGCAGTGGTGTATACCTAGGTCTTTCTTTGAAGCTTCTGGACTTGTTGTCCCAGTTCCCAACAGTGCTGTTGGCACACGGTCCATGGCTTAGCCCCATTTGTGAATTACCTCCATGGAAGTGAGTCACCTCTTCCAAGTTCACATTCTTTCTTGGAGCAGCCTATATCCAATAACTCATTCAATAAGAATAGTAAAACCTAGCTCTCTTGCCCCAACTTGGGGTGACACTGATTGATCTTCCTAACTTTAGTGCTCCAAGTGACTTGCCTGAAGTTTCCATTGAAAATGAATCACAGTATAAATTCTCCTTTTGCACACTCTTATATCCTTTCCTTCTGCCCCCATAGATGTCGCTCTTGAGAGCACTTCCTTGTCAATTTCCATATGATAGACTCAGTTAAAGAGTCTGCTTTCTGGTGAACCTAACTTGTGACAGCCTCCTTATTGTTCTTCCTGCCACCTTGCCTCCAGTCCATATATTATTGTTTAGAGTAAGTTATATTATATCTACTAAATTCTTAAAGATAATTTTAAGTTTTCCAGTTCTTTTCAAATCAATTCAAACTCCTTATGAGGCTCTGAAGGAATGGTTTCTTTTCAGGTTCTCTGACCTTATATCATCCATCAACCAACTTGGTCATTAACTACATTATACACTGACTTCCTTACAGTTTCAGGTCATACTCTTTTTTGCACTGTCGGATGTTTGCACGTGCTGTATTCTTGGTGTGATATTACATATATCTTTTTTATTTGCCCGACTAAATCTTACCTTTCATATAGTAGTTTAAATATTGTTTCCTTAGTGAAACCATCACAGATCACCCTATCTAAAGAAGTCCTCCCCAAAATTTTGTTAGTCTTCTATTTCTTTTATTCATATCAATTTTCCTAATCTGTGAATGTTTCTTGTTTATTATTACCTATCTCTTACACTGTAGTTAGGCTCAATGATTCAGCAGAAATTGTATTCATAGTGATTGTATGCAAACTCACATTGCATTCCAGAACATGGTTTTTTTTCAGTAAATATTAGGAGTGAATAAAATCAGCATAGGATGTAGTTATATTCATCTCTGCTCCCAGAAGGACTTCATTTTTACATTATTTTTGACAAGTTGCTATCAAATGACCATAAAAGTATAGCACATATAAAGTTTTGACCCACTTCCTCTTCATAAACCATGTAGGTGAATACTCTCTTCCATTTGTATTTCTACCCAGTTTTCTTTTCTTTTTTTTTAATAATCAATATTTTTTATTATGATATTGTGGGGTACAGTTAAAGGTTAGGTATACAAATACATTGTGTTCAGGCACCCTTGTTGATAAGAGGTGTTTCCCTGTCCCCAGAAAGATATTTACTACCGTTAATCCCATCTCCCTCTACCCCCCATAGTTTCCCACTACTGTCAGTCATTTTCTTATAGTATTACATTGTATGTTCAAGGTCCACTATATGAGTGAGAACATGTGATACTTGGATCTTTGTTTATGTGAGAGGTCACTCAGTATTATAGACTCTAGTTCCATCCAGGTTGCTGCAAAATTCATGATTTTGTTCTTTTTTATGGTTGCGTACTATTCTATCGTGTATATGTACCACATTTTTTAAATCCAGTACTGTTTTGATGGACAGCATGGTTGCTTCTAGGTTCTTGCTATTGTGAACAATGCTGCGATAAACATACTTGTGCAAGTATCTTTTTTATAGAGTGATTTGAGTTCTTCAGGATATATTTCCAGTAGGGGGATCGCAGGATCATATGGAAGGTCGGTTTTTAGAGCTTTTAGGAATCGCCACACTGTTTTCCACAGAGGTTGCACTAGTTTGCACTCCCACCAACAGTGTAGAAGTGTTCCCTTTTCAACACATCATCTCCAGCAGCTGTTATTTTTTGAGTTATTGATAATTGCCATTCTGACTGGACTTAAGTGGTATCTCAGTGTGGTTTTGATTTGCATCTCCCTGATGATTAGTGAGGTTGAACATTTCTTCATGTGTCTGTTGGCTGCTCGGATGTCTTCCTTTAAGTGTCTGTTCATATCTTTTGCCCATTTTATAATGGGGTTGTTTGTTTTTTCTTTTCAGCACATTTGAGTTCCTTGTAGATCCAAGATGTTAAGCCTTTGTCAGACCTGGTGTTGGCAAATACTTTTTCCCAGTCTGTAGGCTGTTTCCCTGCTCTCTTGATGGTTATTTTGGCTTTTCAGAAGCTTGTCAGTTTAATAAGATCCCATTTGTCTATCTTCTCTCTTATGACCTGTGGGTTTCAGGTTTTGTTCCGGAACTGGATGCCAGTTGCAATTTCCATGAGGGTATGTCCTTCATTTTCTAAGGTTCTCATGGTTTGATGTTTTACATTTAGATCTCTGATCCATTTGGAGTTAATTTTTGTTTATGGGGATAGATAGTGGTCCTGTTTCAATCTTCTGCATGTGGTCAGCCAGTTTTCCCAGCACCATTTACTGAATAGGTTCTCCTCTCCCTAGTAGTAGGTGGTGGAGGCTTTGTTGAAGATGAGTTGGTTGAGAAATTGAGGTTTTGCTTCTGGGATTTCAATTCTATTCCTTTGGTCTATATGACTGTTTTTGTACCAATACCAAGCTGTTATGATGATTGTAGCTTCATAGTAAAGTTTGAAGTCTGGTAATGTGATACCACCTGCTATTTTTTTTTTTTTTTTTTTGCTGAGGATTGTTCTGGCTATTCTTGGGCGTTTGTGTTTCCATATGAATTCCTGTGTTGTTTTTTCTAGATCCGAGAAGAATGTTGCTGGTAATTTGATGGGTATTGCATTGAATTTGTAGATTGCCTTAGGTAAGGTGAACATCTTCACAATGTTGATTCTTCCAATCCATGAGCATGGAATATTTTTCCACTTGTTTGTGTCATCTTTGATTTCCTTGAGCAGTGTTTTGTAGTTTTCATTGTAAAGGTCTTTCACATCTCTGGTTAGGAAGATGCCAAGGTATTTCATTTTTTTGTGGCTATTGTGAATGGAATTGTGGTTTTTATTTGGGGTTCTGTTTGTTTATTATTGGTGTAAAGAAATACGATTGTCTTTTGCACATTTATTTTGTATCCTGAGGCTTTGCCAAAGGCCTTTATCAGAGTAAGGATGTTTTTGACAGATTCTCTTGGGTTTTCAAGGTACACGATCATATCATCTGCAAAGAGAGATAACTTGACTTCCTCTTTTCCTATTTTGGTACACCTGATTGCCTTCTCTTCTCTGATTGCTCAAGCCAGGACTTCTAATACTATGTTGAACAGGAGGGGTGAGAGTTGGGCATACTTGTTTTGTTCCAGTTTTCAGGAGAAATAGTTTCAATTTTTGTTTGTTTAGGAGTATGCTGGCTGTGGGTTTCCCGTAGATGGCTTTTACTATTTTGAGGTATGTTCCCTGTATGCCTAGATGTTCGAGGGTTTTTATCAAGAAGGGGTGCTGGATTTGATCAAAAGCCTTTTCTGCATCTAATGTTATAATCATGTGGTTTTTGTTTTGACATCTGTTGATGTATCTAATTACATTTATAGTTTTACAAATGTTGAACCAGCCTGGCATCCCAGGTATGAACCCTACTTGGTCATGAGGGATGATTGTTGAGATGTATTATTGAACCCGGTTTGCTAGGATCTTGTTGAGAATTTTAGCATCTATGTTCATCAAAGATATTGGCCTGTAGTTCTCTTTGTTTGTTGGATCTTTACCTGGGTTGGGTATCAATGTGATGTTGGTTTCGTAAAATGATTTGGAGAGAGTTCCATCTTTTTCAATTGCCTGGAATACCTTCAGTAGGATTGGTATCAACTCCTCCTTAAATGTCTTGTAGAATTCTGCTGGAAAGTCATCTGGACCAGGGCTTTTTTTTTTGTAGGTAGTTTTATTATTATGTAGTCGATTTCCTTGATTGTTATTGGTCTATTTAGGATCTCAATTTCTTCTTGTTTGAACCTAGATAGGTTATGTGATGTCAGAAAGTACTCCATTTCCTTAAGGTTTTCAAGTTTGTTTCCATACAAGTGTATGTAGTAGTCTCTAATGATCTTTTGTATTTCTTCAGGGTCAGATGAAATCTCATCTTTTGTGTTTCTGATTGTGCTTGTTTGGGTTTCTTCTCTTTTTTTCTTGGCCAGTCTAGCTAGGGAACCATCGATCTTGTTTATCCTTTCAAAGAACTAGCTTTTTGTTTCATTGATTTTTTTGTATTATCTTTTTGTCTTCTATGTCCTGGATTTGGGCTTTTATTTTGGTGATCTGGATTCTTCTGCTGAAATTAGGGTTTTTGTGGTTTTGCTTTTCCAGCTTCTTTAGGTGGCTTGTTAGGCTGGTAATTTGTGATCCTTCAATTTTCTTCATGTGCATTTGTAGGGATATAAATTCCCCTCTTACTACAGCTTTCATGGCATCCCAGAGATTTTGGTAAGATGTTTCTTCATTTTCATTTGTTTCCAGGTATCTTTTGATCTCTGTTTTGATTTCATCATTGACCCAGGAGTTATTTAGCATCATGCTGTTTAGTGTCCATGCCTTTGTGGGTTTTGGGGGGACCTTGTTGGTGTTAATGTTTATTTTTAATCCACTGTGATCTGAGAAGTTGCATGGTAGAATTTCGGTCCTTTTAAATTTACTTATGCTTGATTTATGGCCAATTATGTGGTCGATCTTAGAATACATTCCATGCAGTGATGAGTAGAATGTGTATTCTGTGGTCTTTGGATGGAGTGTTCTGTAGGTATCAATTAAGTCCATTTGGTCAAGAGTCACTTGGAGGTTCCGGATCTCATTGCTCATTTTTTGTCCTGATGATCTGTCTAGGGTTGTGAGTGGGGTATTAAAGTCCCCAGTTATGATGGTGTTAGAGTCGACCTCTTTCTTGAGTTTTCCTAGAAGTTGCTTATGAAAGTTGGCACACCTATGTTGGGTGCATATATGTTTAGGATAGATATTTCTTGTTGATGGAGTGAACCTTTTATCATTATGTAGTGGCG
>NW_007258792.1:74530-74763 GCF_000164805.1 Carlito syrichta
TTTATCCATTTTGTCATTCTATGTCTTTTCAGTGGTGCATTTAGTTCATTCACATTCAGGTTAATTATTGAAATGTGAGAGTTCATCCCTATCATATAGTTCTTATAGAGTTGTTGTTCTTTCACTTGTTTTTTTAATCTTTCTTTTGGTTTCAGGGTCACTTCATGTGTATTTTATTCTTTTTCCTGTACTCTTGTGAAGAACGTTGTTCTTTTTCCCCCCTTTTCTTCTGT